>NC_142813.1:10254503-10356771 GCF_049724085.1 Artemia sp. Qi Xiang Cuo | reverse complement strand
TGTAATTTTTCCTGAAATTGAAACCTCCTAGTTTAACTCGGGTATTGAACCTTTGGTAGATATAATGGTTAGAATATAAACTATTCCCGTAAAATCTGAACTAATGCGGGTTTTGTATCGTAAACTTTAGTTTTCTTATCTTAGTGTTCTCAATCTTTTTAGGATTTATGGATTAAGTGGGAGCTCACAGTTGAGGAGGAGGAGCTTCTTCTCCGTGCTTGTACAGCAATTGATGCTAGTGATGATGATGTGCTAGAAGTACATTATACGGAGGAGGATGGTCTGTCATATACGTCAGAGGATCTGGTACGGCGGTGGCCTTCGGGCCGAATGTGTATTGAAGATGACGAGCGGTTGGCTCCTAGTTTGCCTACAATAGGAGTGCATGGTGATTTATTTGAATACAGGTCCACTCCCTTGATTGATATATCAATAAATGATGAAGCGGAGTTTGAAATTGATTGCATACTACCCCCCTCTGGTAGACATAGTGGTAGTGGAGGATGATGATGATGATAATGAAATAGTTTATTTAAAAACTGTTATAAATATCGATATTTCAAGAGAATAAAGATTAGAAAGAATGAATTATTTTTTGTTATCTTTGATAGAAAACTTGGTTGTGGACTGATAATACTCTATGGGGTGATTTAATCAAACTGAACTATTCATGTACAGAAGTCTCTGCTGGTATCCTCACTCTAATATATATCTAGTATATGAAAATTAAAATAGTACAAACTAATTTATTGTATGATTACAATATAAAACTCATTATACATATTAATAATTAGATTTAACGGTAAATCATGTATGAGAACTCTTCCACCATGGTTTCCGTTGTTTAAAATCCTTTTCGTAGAATGACCTCTTATGTTGTCTCTTAAAGGGCCACTTTTTCTCTTCTCTTAGAGCATAATCATCATAATAATCCGAGTTATATCTTGCACTATATACATTTTTCATTGGGTTTTCACTGCTGTCTTTTACACTATAGAGAAAGCCCTCTTTTACTAGTCTCTTCTTTTGATCTTCCTTTTCTATCATATCAATCCTTCTTTTATCTGAGCTTACTTGCAATCGGTATAAATTTCTTTCCATGTCACATATAATTTTTCTTCTCGTTTCCTCCAGATTCTTCTCATCTGTCTCTGCCTCTATGCACTCTAAACATTCAGTAGGTTCATAGGAATACTCAAAATCATGAAAATGCCCCTTACAAATAGAACAGTTGCAATAAAAGGATATTTCTAACTCAACTTGTTCACTCATGTTATTACACTGCTAACTAAAAACTTAGTGAATTCTATTCGTAAACTAATAAAACTATAGCAAAAATCCTTTCCTTATATTCCCACCGCCGCTAATATGTAAGCAAGCCCTCTGATTGGCTGAGAAGGAGACGCGTGATCTTGTTTCCCGTTATCGGATCAATAAAATTCCCAATCGATTACGCAATCAATTTCTCAGGTTAGGTTAGCCAAACAACAAAGTAGCCATGTTTGTTTCTTAATTTCCCTTTTTCGTGAATCAATAATTCCACCACCGATTATGTAAATCATCCTCAGGCCATTACACGTGGCCAAACAACAACAAATGCTGTTTCCCGGGAACTCATAACATTTGCCTCGAATAACAACAGGAAGAGGAAGTGTCATTAACTGTTTCCCGGAAAGTCGTAACATCTGCATAGAACAACAACATGAAGGAAGTGAAAAAGTTCCTGTTTTTCCATTCTCACTGACAAAATCTATAAAAACATCAAATAAATCGACCAACACACATAACCATCCATGAAAACAGACATAAATGTGACAAAGTTCCTGTTTTTCATTCTCACTGACAAAATCCATAAAACCATCCAATTTCAAACCAAATTGTTGGGAAAAGAGAGTGAAGGGGGTTATGCCCCCCCTCTCACAGGGCACATATAAATACAGGACATAACACACAACACTTCCTTCTTGAATTCGGGGGGGGGGGGTTGTCAACCCAGGAGTGTTTTTTTATTTTATCTTTAGACTATTTTGAACAAAATGACTATCTTCAAATTTTGATCAGACGCATTTGGGGAAAAAAGGGCCTAGGGGAGGGGGGCTAGCTTCTCTCCTATCACTTTTTACTATTAAAAAGTGCACTAGAATTTCCAATTTACAATCGAATGAGCCCCCTCCGTACTTTATACGACCATCCCTTCCTTAAAAACTTTATATGCCCCCGGGGCATTTTTTTTCAGGAGTATAATTTTATTTACAAAAAATTTATAAAAAACAAACGCCCAGGAACCTTTCGGTTCGTTAGGCCATCTCCAACTTCCAACACATAATTCAATATAAATAAACAAAAACAAAACATTATCCCTTGCCGACGGGCTAACCAAACAACACAACTAAAAATTCCATTATGGCACTACTAAGAAAAAAAAATAATAATAAGAAAAAAATCAAACAAATTTATAAATATTTTTACGAAAATCCCTCAATTTTCTCCGGAAACTACTTCGGTCATGCTCACGCACAACCCCAATTGGTAACTGACTCCAGGAGCTCGGCAAAACATGCCGAGCAGAGAATTGTGACCGGGCTGTTTCACACTGCGGCCGCCGAAAAGCATCTGCATTTCTTGTATTATAATTGTGAAGATCCACACCAGTTATAAACATGCCATTAAAACATTCTGAGGTAAAATTATTAATAATATCAAACATTAGCATAGATCGATAAAAAAGGAATATACCTGCTAGAGGAAGAATACTCAGTTTTAAATACACATTTCTCACTGAATCTCTCGGTCCATAATTTGCTAAAATCCAAATGGCAGAATTCTGCAAAGCTCTAAGTCGTTTCAGATGGGATTGAAAAGTTGAAGACCATACCGAACAACAATATTAAAGGTAACAATGGACAAGTGAAAAATACAAAAGTCTAAGGACAACTTTCGGACAAATATGCTTCAATTTCCTAATAATTCCATTATTACGGGCAATTTTAGATGTTATACAATTTATATGATCTGGAAAACTAAGCGTCTCATCTACAATAATACCTAAATACCTAGTCGAGTGTACTCTATTAATAAGTGAATTCCCACACCTCAACTTATCTACCCAAGGATAATACTTTTTAGAACGAACAAAAAACACAAAATTACACTTCTTAAAATTTATTTTCATCTTATTCAACCTAGTCCACTCTTCAATCAAACTTATATCATGTTCGACTGCTGGGATCAACTCTTTTTCAGTTCTTGCGCATACCGTTAAATTAGTATCATTAGCAAATAAAACTAACGCTTTTACAGGGATCACATTTGGGTCTCCACTGTTTATTGAATCAACAATATTAGATAAAACTCCACATAGATCATTAATATATACAGCAAATAATAGTGGACCAGAGGAGATCCCTGTGGGACTCCAGACTCGACATCATATTCACAAGTAGCTTGTTTTCCATCATCCAAATATAATTTTCTATCATTTAGGTAAGACTTCAACAGATTCAGAGCTCTTCCTCTTATACCGGCATTATCTAATTTACACAATAGAATTTCATGGTCCAAAGAATCGAACGCTTTTAAAATATCTAAGAATATAGTTATGACTTTAAGATGTTTATCAAGGCCATCATTAACCAACGTTGTAAGAAACTGAACTACATGCTCTTTAGAATGTTTCTTTCTGAAACCAAATTGGTTCTTAAAGAAAAATCCTTTCTTCTCTAGAAATGTCTCAATCCTTAGGCATAATATCTTCTCCATTATTCTAGCTATAATCGGAAGCAGTGATATTGGCCCATAGTTGCGAGGATCTTCTAGGTCACCTGAATTAAAAATTGGTACTATTTTTTTCAGTTTTAAACGGCTGAGGGAAGATTTCATCCTTAAAACACCCATTAATATGTTCGACAAGTTGATCCTTAATAACTGGAAAAATTTCTTTCAGGACACGGAGGGATAAAAAATCTGATCCAGCAGAATTATTCTTTATTCCAGAAATCACTGTTAACACTTCACTTTCATTCGTCTTTTGCAGCCACATACTTGTTTCACTAGCTAGCCCAATATACTAGTGAAACAACCCTTCGTTTTGATGTATACTTACTGACTGTCTAATTTCATTACCTGCGTTAGGAAAATTATCGGCCAGTTATTCATTAAAATTTGCCTGGCATTGTTCACTTCCACATGGCTTCTTGTCAATTCCTCCAATTATCGACCGAATAACTTTCCAAGTCTTCAAACAACTATATCTACACGAATCAAACATTCTCGAGTAATAATCCTTTTTTGCTTTTCTTAACAATTTATTGAGCGCGTTATTATAATTCTTATAAATATTTCGGTCTAATTCTCGGTCACTAATTTTACTAACCTTATACAATGCATGTCTCCTCTTTATGCTAGCCAAAAGACTGCGGGATATCCATGGCTTTTTTGCACTTCTTTCATTTTCTTTTATTTATAGTTATCTTAATACACACTTCATTGATCAAATTCGTAACTTTTTCATATCACAGTGCAAACCTGTCAACATAATTCGCGCATTCAATTAAACAACTCCAATTACATTCCTCAAGTCGCTCTTTATTTTCTTTAATACTTGATTTATCATAAAAAGAGTATTGTCTATTTCTATTATCAGAATAATTATGCATGTCTTTTTCGATATATATACATACCATGATTGAACAGTGATCGGACACATCATTTGGGATATAATTGGAATATCATACTTAACACTCGAAAAAATGTTGTCTATCAAAGTTTCAGACGTCTCAGTAATACGAGTACACACATCAATAACGGGATGAAGATTAAAACTAAACATAAGATTACAAAAATTATTACGAACCACATTTTCCCTATTCTTCATATCAATATTAAAATCACCCATCACAAAACAATGGGCCAAAGATGGTAGTTGCATCAGCTGCGACTCCATATAATCAATAAATTTTTGTAACAAGCTTGACAAACAAGGAATTACACAATTTCCCATTGGAAATAATGACAACATAATTCTTACACGTCGCCCATCATTTCCTCTTCTCTGCATTTAATCATTCGCCACTAGTAGGGAACTAAAACATCAAAGAGAGACTTTTTAGGGCTCAATTGAAAGAAATCACTACACCCAGTGTCTTTTGCAAGTAATATATATATATATATATATATATATATATATATATATATATATATATATATATATATATATATATATATATATATATATATATATATATATATATATATATATATATTATATATATATATATCACCAACTACTGGATAAAAAAAAAGCTCCCCAGAAATCCGGCAGCAAAATCAGACAAATAAGAAATTATAGCACAACGACTAAATGAAATAATAACGAAAATAAACAGTTATTATTTCCATCTCATAAATTAAAAATAAGAAAGAAAAAAAACTTATAACCTCATATGATAACCACTACAATAAATAAATAACAAAACAACCAACTTAATTTTTCACAACACAATTCAATTTTTTTTTTCTTCCAAGCATCCCTTGATGCACTCCACTCGTGCATACTTTCATAATGCATAGGCTATTCTGGTATTTGAACATTTTTACTGTTGATCACTATATTGCTTAAAAAATTCTCTGGGATCTGTTCCATCGTATACTTATCCACAGGAGCATTTGCATGATGTCGAATGCACAAAAGAGGTGGTACCGACTTTGTAACCCAAACTTCCAATTCCCGAATTTGGCAATCGTTAATTTTCTTTCTAAGTGTCAGTAATTTCCGACGAGTTTCTCTAACCGAAAGGGGCATATCGTCCGTCAAATAGATATTTGAAAAGTTCATGATAACTTTCCTATTTAGTTTTTTAGCGTTCTTCAACAAAGCCAGTCGAGTCTCTATACTATACATCTCAATCTTGATAAATTTTGTCTCCTTTCCATATTCCAAAACCGAGAAATCACAGTTCTGCTCATATTCCAAACCGTCTTTAACAACCTTCTCAAACACCTTTTTGGCTGATCCCATATCGCTCGCCGAAACATTCCATAAAATCACGTTCTTGCGAGTTTCTTTACTTTCTACTCGCTGGAGATTGTAATTAACTGCAGACAACTTGGTTGGTAACCTCACATTTTCATTAGCCAAAACCGAAATTTGCACCTTCAGATTTGACGCCTCATCTTCTTTGTCAGAAATTCACGGCTTTAATTCAGCTATTTCCTTATTTGAATCCGTCACAGATTTTTCCACTTCCAGTAAACGGTTTTCCACTGTTTTCATACTATCAGTTAGACTTTGTAGAGCAGTTGAGTTGCCCCTTACTGTTGCTAAAAGAATAGCTATGTTGTCAGCTAGCGATTTTATTGACAATTCTTCAACCGATGTTCCTGAAGAAACATTTGAGATGTTTGAACTGTCAAGTTCTTGTTGCTTCTTTCGTTTTTTTGTCATCTCCAATGAAACCTTACCAACAAATTTAAAGTATACAAAAGAATGTGCTCACCTTGAAAGCTCCTTATTTTACACACGTGGAGTAAAACGTGCAATTTGCTTAATCGGCCGTTAATTAAGCCACGGCAAACAGCTTAAACCCCGAACTCAGCTCTTAATTTGCCAATTCTCTCCAGATAAAAGATTATCCTGCTTTTATTATCCGCAAAATTTTTTTCATGAACACTTGAAATCACGCAATAGCTAGGTTAGGATGCAATCGAAACCACCTGTATGAATGCATTCTGGTATATTTTATTTCGTAACAATGAAATCACTATCTAAATAGTTCAAACTATAATCCTTTTAAAACTGGTTTAGCTCTTCACTCTTTGAACTCTGAAAGTGAAAATTATTTACAACACTTTCCCACAGGATCTGGGGGGTTGTGTTATCCCTGAAGTTTTTTTTATTATAATTTTTTTTCTATTTTGAACTAAAGGGCTATATGAAAAATTCGATCGTCTGCATTTGGGGAAAAGGTATTGGGGTCTAGTTGCCCTTCGATCACTTTTGACTCTTAAACAGGGCACTAGAACTTCCGATTTCCAATTGAATAATTCCCCTTTGAAGTTTATACAATGACCCCTTCTATATGAAGTGCCAATGGAAAAAAATCAGTAGTAATAAAACATTGGAGCTGTATGGCCTTTACTATAGGCAACGCTATAGCGTTGCCTCTGATAACAGAAAGGCGGCGATCTTTCATTATTTATTCTGTTCGTTAAAATTAGTGTTTCAATAATCGATAAATAAAAGTTCAAATAGGGATAAAATCCTTTTAATAGACAGTGATGATAGAAATTCACAAAAATACCAGATATTTCGGTCACATATACAGTGACCGTCATCAGTAGTAAAACTTTTTTTTTTCGTACTAGGAAAATTCGGTTTCAATACAAAATTAGACAGGGTTTTTACGGAAGAATCATTTTGAAGCGGCGTATCATGATTTGATAACCTTTTTCATCAAATAGAAGCTTAGCGCCAAAAAATTTAAGGGTTAATGTATAGGCAACCACTGAAATAAAGATTGATTCAAAAGCTGGTCAGTTTTTCAACATACTGCTTTAAAACTTTTGTAGGTAAATTTAAAATTAATGAATTTCACATGTTTAGAATAACCACAAAAATACAATTATTTCGATATAGGTATTGTTATTAAAATTCTGTTCTTATAGTTTCATTTGCTATTAGCACGGGTCACTACTAACTTACAGTTCGTCACCATGAACTGTTAAATAGGCGGCCTCACTGGCATGGTGTGCATACTCTTTTCCTTTCTTAGGTCTGGAGAGTAGAATTGGCACCAGAAATTGATTTCTAAATCTGCAGGAGCACTGACTTTGTTTTATTTTTGAGGTTCAATGATTATTGCTTGTTTTAAAGATTCCTCTGGAGTGAACTGGACAAAAACTTCTTTTTTCAGACGCTCAGTTGCTATTAGCACGGATCAATCCTAACCTACATTCTGTTACCACAAACTGTTTTATAACTGTCCTCATGGACCTGATCTACATACTTTTTTCTTCTCTTATGTTTGGGAGGAAGAATCCGCATCAGAGAAAGATTTTTGACGGCAACTAAAACGCTTGCATTGATTGAACCTTTTGATGTTTTTGGATTAAGTGTTGATGCTTATTTTACTATTCTCTCTGGGTTTTTTTTCTAGTACTCTTAGCAAACAATGCCGGCATGCAGGATTTTTTTTTGGGGGGGGGGAGGCAATAATAAAAAAAAATTGTATTTCACAATCTAAATGATAAGCACCCAGAAATTTGGGAAAATTTAGGACTAAGGTGTGGAAAATTTAGGACGTAGGAAAATTTACACAGGTAACAGTTCTGGCACGTAGACAAGATATGGTCTCTGACGTTAGTGCAGCAATACGCCTTTCTTTTTCCCTTTGCATTCATTTGACTACTAATACCAGATACTATAACCCAATTTGAATACTTTAACCCAATTTTACTAAAAAATCAAATATTGTTAATGAAATCAGATGTGTTTTAAATGTGGATGTTATTATTTTAAACTTGGATGTTATCCAAGTGAAAACTAAAACCCAACTTTCTTAAAAAAAATCAAATATTATTAATAAAAACAGATTATTTTAAACATGGATGTTCTTATTTCAGAAAACTATAAGCCAATTTTACTAAAAAAATCAAATATTATTAATAAAACCAAATGTATTTTAAACTTGGATGTTGTTATTTCTGAAAACTAAAACCCAAATTTATTAGAAAATCAAATATTAACAATAAAATCAGATTTATTTTAAAGTTGGATGTTGTTATCTCTGAAAACTAAAACTCAATTTTATTAAATATTTAAATATTATTAATAAAATCAGGTGTATTTTAAACGTGAATGTTCTTATTTCTGAAAACTATAACCCAATTTTATTAGAAAATCAAATATTGTTAATGAAATCAGATGTGTTTTAAACGTGGATGTTGTTATTTCTGAAAACTAAAACTCAGCTTTATTGAAAAATCAAATATTATCATAAAATTAAATGTATTTTAAACTTGGATGTTGTTATTTCTGAAATCTAAAACCCAACTTTATTAAATAATCAAATATTATTAATAAAATCAGATGTATTTTAAATGTCGATGTTCTCATTAATAAATCATATGTATTTAAAACGTGGATGTTCTTATTTCTGCAAACTATAACCCAACATTACTAAAAAATCAAATATTATTAATAAAATCACATGTATTTTAAACGTGGATATTCTTATTCCTGAAAACTAGAACCGAACTTTATTAAAAATCAACCAGATGTATTTTCATCGTGGATGTTCTTATTTATGAAAACTATAGCCCAATTTTATTCAAAAATCAAATATTATTAATAAAATCAGATGTATTTTAAACGAGGATGTTCTTATTTCAGAAAATTAAAACCCAACTTTAGTAAAAAATCAAGTATTACTAATACAATCAGATGTATTTTAAACGTAGATGTTCTTATTTCTGAAAACTATATCCCAACTTCATTTAAAATGTTTTACTTGCTAGCGTATCCTAAAAATAATGGAAATATAACAAATTAATGCGTAAAGTATTTTTATTGAAATAACGATATGCAGAATATTAATAAAAAAATATGTTACATACATTATTATACATAATTAATCTCACTGGACAACTTTAGACATTTTGAATCTGTTCCATAAAATAGTTCATCGTGTTCTCTCTTGATACTGTAGCTATTGTCTTTTCTTAGTTCATAACCAGTATAATAATCATTATTCCATTTTGAGTCATACACAGTTATTACTGGAGTGTCACCTAAAGGCTCAATATGTATTTCGTCTTTGGTGTTACTGGGTTCATTGATTAAATGATCAATAGTAGTAATAACGTTCATTTGCGCTTGGTTTTCCATCAGTTCATTTTTATATTCATTGATTATTTTGTCTACCCAATGCCCTTTTGACTCTGCCTGTGATTTCACTGTCCATTATCACATTATTTTTACAGAGGTAACAGTTCTAGCAAGTAAACAAGATCTGATTTATGACATTAGTGCAGCAGTGTGCCTTTTTTTCCCGTTGCATTCATTTGAATATTAATACCAGAATGAAGGCAATAGGATGTATCAGTAGGTAACGTGTTACTAGAACCATGAGTATGAAGATAACCATCTTCATCAACTATTATTTTTAAGTTAGTATTCTCTTTGAACACCATCATCTCTGGAGATCTCACTCTCGCATATCCAGCAGTTGTACAATGGAAATTCTTGGGTACTCCAAAGAAATCTAAACTGTCACTGTCATGACAAAGCATGCATACGTTTCCTATAGTGTTATCACTAGTGCTTGTTTCATAGTTCAAATATTGATCTTTGTCAGCATTCAACGCAACGGTAAAAGCCCAAAAAAGGTGCTACTAAAAACATTTTTTTTCTAACAGTAAAAGTCACGACTAACATATCTATATCATCCTAATTTTGAATTTGGAAAATACTGAATGTGAATTTTTTATGTCTTAAGTATGTCTCATGTCATTCTAAGACATATAAAAAAAGTTAAAAAAATTAGCATGCTAAAAAAATAAAATAAAAATAGTTCAAAAAACTTCAAAAAAAGTAAAAAAAATGGGGGAAGGGGTCCAAAATTTGGAGGGAGGGGGCCCCTTGGAGATTGGGGAGAGGGTACTCTTGGAGGCTGAGGTCCTTGGTGGTTAGGGTCATTGGTGGTTGCGGTCCTTGATGGTTCAAATCCATAACCACCTCACTAGTTGATTTCTAAGGATTATTCTGAATATTTATATTAAAATTCTTTTCTTAGCATCTCTAACTATTAGCTTGAACTTTTTAGCATACTCCAATGCTACAGCATATTTTATATCGCCGAATCCCACATTATGTACTTATCTATTATAGTGACCGCAGCCAAGTAGTGAGAGCTAAGTCAAGTCACGTGATCTTTTCATGGTGCTTACGGCTCTATTAGCTTCAACTTCTTAGCATACTCTAATACTAGAGCATATTTTATACATCCCACATTTTATACTTGTCTGTTATAGCGACCACAGCCAAGAATTGAGAACTAAGTTAAGTCACGTGATCTTTTCTTGGCGCCGACGGATCAAATAGTTTCAACTTTGTAGCATACTCCAATACTAAGGCATATTTTTTATTGAGAACACTTGTCGATTGATACTTGTATATTATACAGAACACAGTCGAGGAGTAAAGCTAGGTCAAGACATAAGGTCATCTTGTCAGCAGTAACCGTTTCCATGCGTTGATACCAATAATTATATTCTAACATTTATATTAAGTTGCGTAAGAGTTACCACCCCTTGGACTTACCGTAACTGGTATGCAGTTTAACCCTTTAAGCACTTTCATGTAATCCAATTAAAAATAAAGAATATTATCGAACTCTGTTTCGTCCCTATTATTCAATCACCAATTAAGATCATTCAGAGCAGAGTTATGCTAATGGTATACCTTTTCGCAAACTGAGTTAGCTTTGATACCGCTAATAATGTAATTGACACTGGACGAAAGTCCTGATGCATATAAGCTACAGATTATTAATCTCTTTGACAAGTTTTGACTTAGAAACATGCCCGGCTTGGCTATATCGTTAGTAGAAACATTATTTTATAGTAAAAATATTGATTATATTTGCCTTTGGCCAAAACTGATATTTTGCTCAGACTTACCTTAGCTGGTAGGCAGTTTTGTCCCTTCTCTATTATTCATATTCTCATTAAGCATGTTCAGAGCAGAGTTCGGCAAATGGAATACCGTTTCGCAAATTGAGTTAGCTTTGATACCACTAATAATGTAAACGACACTGGACGAAAACCCTGATGCCTATAAGCTACAGATTATTAATCTGTTTGACAAGTTTTGACTCAGAAACATGTCCAGCTTGGCTGTATCGTTAGTAGAAACATTATTTTATAGTAAAAAAATTGATTATATTTACCTTTGGCCAAATCTGGTATTTTGCTCAGACTTACATTACCTGGTAAGCAGTTTTATCCCTTCCTTATTATTCATATCCTCATTAGGTATGTTCAGAGCAGAGTTACGCAAATGGAATACCTTTTCGCAAATTGAGTTAGCTTTACGCAAATGTACAACTTTTTGATATCTCTAATACCACATGCAAATATTAAACCTACTAATTACCCGCGACACATTCCTAACCAAACCTAACGAAATGCAAGATACTTTTAAGCTAGAGGTTATTAATCTGTTTGACCAGTTTTGACTCAGAAACATGTCCGGCTTGGCTGTATCGTTATTAGAAAAAGTATTTTATAGTAAAAATACCTTGGTCCAGAAAATGGGTGTTGACACAGAAACCTATCTGACAGGTCTTGTGCAGTTGAAACTGCACACATTTTCTTGTATATTTCCTTATAGGGTTCACGGTACTAGATAGCACACTGCTAACTGGAAGATTTAATAATTTTTAATATATTATTGTATTTGTAAAGAGCATAAAAAAGGCATCAAGTGGTATGTTCACTTTATTTGTATATTAATAATATGAACTGCAAAAACATTTACCAAAATCTTATCAAAACTAAGATAAGCCAACATAATTCAAATAGCCTATCCAGAGAAACAGGTCAGTTTTCTTTACTATATTTTTTGCCTTTATGGTAATATATGGATCATTTATCAGTTTTCACTTGATTCAGGGGATTTGCATCAAACCAAGTAAAAGTTCTTTCTCTAAAAGAATACACTTTCTTGATAAGAAAAGAATCCTTAATTTCTAAACACCCAAGAGTACTATAATCTCCAAATGCAAATTGCACTTGGTCTTGAGCAGCCTCATTATGTGGAACAAAATTGCGATCACATATACTACAGCAACTTCGTTTATTTTTTTCAAATTCAGCAATAAAAAGATCATTGATGAGTATAAGGAATAAAACAGGTCCTAGGATAAATCCTTAAGGGACACCAAAATCAACACAGAATTGATGTTGAAGCTTAGGGTCGATACTGATAGACCTTTTAAATTCATAAGTTTCAAATCAATCAATATTTCCCCCCGCATACCTTTGTTATCTATTTTGGAAAGTAGGATAGTACATGATATGCTGTCAAACGTTTTTCGAACGTAAAAAAAATTGCATCTGAAATTCTACCCCCATCAAGTTCATTGCCAATGAACTTCAGCAAGGCCATGCAAGTATGCTCTGTTGAGTGTTTAGGGCAAAAACCAAACTGATTGTAATGGAAAAACTGTCTTTATCAAGAAACGACAAAAGTCTAGAGTACATACATTTTTAAAATTTTTACTGAAGGCTGATAACAGAGAAATAGGTTGATAATTAGAAGGATCGCCTCCTTCTCGGGGTGCCTGTTAATACTGATGTTGTTTTTTGGTTTAATAAATAGATCTCTCTCTCTCTCTCTGTTGGTATTATTCACTATGAAAAAAAAGAATATATTTATACTTGGCCATGTTTAATTGTCTCGATCTTTATCAGTGACATAACAGTTTATTGATAAAAATATGAGCTCATGTTATGAATAAAGGTTCTTATTTGCTTTTTACGTAATTATAGTTTAACTTTTTCCACTAATTGAAATTATAGTTTTCTTTTCATTATCTCAAACACCTTTTTCGTAGTTGATATAACTACCTTCCAGTTATGCCTACTATCGTTGACATATCAAACAGTTCGTGGTAACGAACTGTAAGTAAGGAGCGACCCGGGTTAATGGTAGCCGAAACTCTAAAAAACGGAAATTTTATACCAATAGATACATCAAAAGAATCAAATTTTAATGCTGATTTCAAATATGTAAGTTTCATAAAGTTTAGTTTTACCCATCAAAAGTTATGCGCCTGAGAATATTTAGCTGATTTTAGAAAAAAGGGGCAAAGACCCCCTAAAAGCTATAGAACCTTAATGAAAATCACACCATCATATTCAGCGTATCATAGAACCCCACTGTAGATTTTTCAAGCACCTATCTACAAAAATGTTGAATTTTGCATTTTTGCCAGAAGAAAGATCACGGATGCGTGTTTATTTGTTCGTTTTTTCCCAGGGGTGATCGTATCGACCCAGTGGTCCTAGAATATCGTGGGAGGGTGATTAGAACGGAAATTAAAATCGGTGATTAGAACGGTGATCGTATCGACCCAGTGGTCCTAGAATATCGTGGGAGGGTGATTAGAACGGAAATTAAAATTTATAGTGCCCTTTTTAAGTGACCAAAAAAACGGAGGGCAACTAGGCGCCCTACCACGCTAATTTTTTTCCCAAAGTCACCCGATCAAAATTTTGAGATAGCCATTTGTTCAGCATGGTCGAAAATATGATAAAAATGTCTTTTTGGATGACTTAATCGTCCAAAGTCCCCGGGGGGAGGGCTGAAAGTTATGAACTTTACTCAATGTTAACATATGGTATTGGTTATTGGGAAGTATACCGACGTTTTCAGGGGGGATTTTTTCATGTAGGGGGGGGGGGAGGGGTGGATCGGGGTTATATGGGAGGATCTTTCCATGAAAGAAGTTTTCATGGGGGAAGTGACATTGCTATGAAGGGGGTGCCGGATTTCCCAGCATTATTAAAGAAAAAGATCAGAAATTAAATATAAAAAAACAAGTTTTTCAACTGATTTCAACTGATCAACTGTTTGTGATTAAGGGGTCATTTTTAAAGAATTGGAAAAAAATCGAACTTTAGCTGAAAGAGCAAGGTATTGACTAGGGGGCGAACCCCCTAATATACGTGTTAAAAATTTATGAACATAGGAGTTCGTTACGTAAGTTAATTCGTAAGTTACGTATATTTATTACTAATAAAAACGTTCGTAAATAAAATTAAACAAGTTTCGAGAAAGCCATTTAACCAGATAAAAGTAAAATTAATATGCAAATTTTGTTTTAATTATTCATGTACGGTGAGCCAAAATCAAACCCTGCATTAATTCAAAAACGTTCAAAAATTAAATAAAAAAACAAGTTTTTTTAACAGAAAGTAAGGAACGACGTTAAAACTTAAAACGAACAGAAATTATTCTGTATATTAAGGGGTCTGTCCCCTCCTCAACGCCTCGCTCTTTACGCTAAAGTATAACTTTGTCTCATAACTTTATTTTTTAAAACAATAAAAAACTTTAGCGTAAAGAGCGAAGCGTTGAGGAGGGGGCATTCCCCTTCATATACGGAATAATTTCTGTTCGTTTTAAGTTTTAACGTCGTGTCCTAACTTTCAGTTAAAAAAATTGTTTTTTTTATTTAATTCATATACTAAACCTATTCGCTGGTGCTATAATGTAAGGTAACATAACCTTACATTATATCAACTACTTTTTTTGATATGTCAACTACCTTAAAAGTAAAATGGTGTTTTTTCTTGTTACCTCAAAATTTTCTACTCAAGTGGCGAAGCCGAAATCGCCTACATCGATGACCTGAGCACCTCGATGGCGTGCACACTTTGCAATAATTAGTAAGTTATTTTCAATTTCATCAAAGCCAGGTTTTCATTTGGCTTTTTCCTCAAAAAGTCCTTTTTACTCCAGCGATGAAGTCGGAGTCTCTTTATCGACAAGAAAATATATTTCCGACATGAATTTACATCGATTTTGAAGATTGATTTCCCAGTTTGTACTATGGTTTACGTTGACATAACTAAAAGATTATTCTTGTTAAGTAGGTGTGGCAGGAAAAGTAAATCACAGGGAAACTAGGTCGAAAGTAGTTACTTTGGGGGAAGAATCTCATAGCGGTTAATTTAAAAGGAGTTTCCATTTAAAGTAATGGATAGCTTTTGGTCCACCCAGATTTCGAAATTTATGGAAGAACAAACAAAAATTGAACGAATTTTAAGTCAAAGTGAAATAGCATTTTTGGAGCGAGGCACAGATTAAATCCATAATTATTGACTAAATTAAGGTCAATTATAAAAGAGATCTTTGAACAGGCTTAGATTGATAAAAAAAAAACTGATTTGTATGATAAAATTATCGAAAATATTTGTGTGCGTGCAAAAAAATAAAATTGAGACAGATCATAGCCAATGCCACTAATTAATGTAAATGCAGAGAGGGGTAAGAACTTATTCGAGTTTTCAAACGAAAATACTAAATAAGTAGTATTCAAATCTTAGTAGACGGGATTAGCCTACAGGCATTTTTAGGGGGAGACAGAGGTGGTACTTACCCGGGGTGCAGAAATTTTAGGGGCACAAAATTTTAAATAAGTAACATAACGGTTATAATCATTTTGTAGTTTTCGAAATTTACTTTTATTGAAATAAAGTAGAGGTTACAGATGGCAGTAAGAATAAGAAACATATGGAGAAAAAGTATTTTGATAACCAAGTAGGTAATTGCCACAGTACAAGCATATGTGAACAGTAGCGAAAAGTTTGTTCACATACTAGCGAAAAAATGACACACATCATAGCGCGCTGACTGGGAAGTTCCCAGTAAGTCACAGCAATAGTTTCGGTTGCTTCTTGGTATTCAGTCAGATCGTAGCATATCTAAACTTTGTTATTGCGCGTGTGCGAAGAGGTGGAGTCATGGAGAGAGGTCTAGACTGATTTGTTTCAGAAATCTTTAATAGAGAGTATAGGAGTTGTTGGTACTGCTCGTGTATATACTTATGCTATGCTAAACACCCACCAGACATCTGACAAGAATGTTGTAAATAATGGTGGTAATAAAGAACCAGAACTATACGATTGGTTTGACAGCTTTAAATTCCTTAGGAGACTTGTGCTGGCAATATAGAAGAAATAAGCACAACAAGCTCATCAAACCGTACGCTGTCTAAAGTATATCATAATTTAATGTCTATGGGTAGTTTTTTTTTATTCATTTAGTTAGATAATTGTCAAAACAAACATATTGGTTGAAAGTGATTAGCTACAAACTGGTTAGTTAGGTATATTTCTCCAATACCTAGCTCATGGGTGCTGTTCACCTGCTTGCGTACTATTACTATTAGTCTATATTTTCGCTATCTATTCAGGTAATAAGTCTATGGTATAATAAAAAACTTTCTCAGCCTTTAAAAGTAAAAGAGAATGAGAAAGATATTAAAAGCTCCAAGTGTCAGTTATTTCAACAAGTAAAACGGAAGATTTAAAAACTCTCGTGTTTTGGGGTTTGGAAAACCAGACTTGTCTTTTTGTGTTTTTGAAAAGTTTGGCAGAACTATTGGGCATAAAAAAAAAACTGGTCGAAAAAATTGACAAGGTGTCCCTAGCTTAAACACTGATTAAACCCTTTATCTTCGTTTAAGTGGACCTATGACTTAATACTTTATGAATTATTGCAGTGGAGATGTACTGTACACCGTCCTTGAAGATCGACCAACTTCCTTAAAGATTCATCGTTAACCATGTCACCCAGGCATGTTCTATAATTTTAACTATTTTACTTCTAAGGCATGTGAACAGATAGTTGTGCTATTATGGAACAGACTTGTCTTTTTGTGTTTTTGAAAAGTTTGGCAGAACTATTGGGCATAAAAAAAAACTGGTCGAAAAAATTGACATGGTGTCCCTAGCTTAAACATTGATTAAACCCTTTATCTTTGTTTAAGTGGACCTATTACTTAATACTTTATGAATTATTGCAGTGGAAATGTACTGCACACCGTCCTTGAAGATCGACCAACTTCCTTAAAGATTCATCGTTAACCATGTCACCCAGGCATGTTCTATAATTTTAACTATTTTACTTCTAAGGCATGTGAACAGATAGTTATGCTATTATGGAACAGATTTATATGACTCAAACTATACAACCATGCCTATGATTTAATGTCTTTTTAACTATTCCAGCAGGTATGTGCCGCACGCTGTCCATAGAACTTGGTCCAAATTCTAAACACTCTTTCATCTTTTTACAGTTGCACAGCCATCTTCCTGCTGCTCTATGTAATAATATATCTTTTGTTTCTTTATCAATCGACTTATCATCTCCGCACTTCCAGCACTTTACAGATTCTTCATACTCCATCAGTGAGGTCTGACTTCAACCCTCTGACAACTTGCAGCAGGATTTGGAACACGCTCCCTGTGTCTGCACGAAGCTGCCACTCGTTTGGTATGTTCAAAAATTACGTTAAGGATTTTCTAGCTAGTAATTAAGTTTTTGTTTTTTCTTTCTCATTTTTTTCATGTGTTGAGTCTCTTAAAGGTGTGAATGTATGACGTTGAAAATGTTTTTGTTTTTTAATTATTTGTTTCATTTTTGTTTCTCCTCTGTTTTTTTCCTGGCCATAGAGCCTTACGGGGGAGTTTATATTGAAGTGTATTTTGTTGAGTTTATTGATTGAATAAAATTGATTGATTGATTGATTGATTGATTGCACTGTCAAACATAACAATACGGTGAATTCCGTAAACGTAAATATTTTATTTCCTGAGGTTTGTAAAAACACACGGTTGACCTATTAAGAGGTATAGTTATAAATGACTGAAATTGTATAACAAGGGGCCAATAACTTAATGCTTTTTAAGTATCGCAGTGGCAGGGTGATACAGACTGTCCTTGCCAAGAGGATCCAAGTCCCAATAAAATACATCGTTAACCTTCCTAATCCAGTAACTTTATAAATTTAAATATTTTATTTCCTAAGGCATATAAAAAGATACGGTGGCGCTGTTAAGGAATAAGGATATAATTAGCTAGGACTATACAGAATATAAGAGATGGCACCAGTTTCCTTCCACGATGGCCGTTAACTGTGTGTTCAAAGGAATTATTGCCTGGACCATTAATATTGCTTGAGGAGTCTGTAGAATGCGGCAAGAGCGCCCTATCACCAGGAGTTGGGATTATGTATTGAGTAGTTTGCCATTGAAGACGGAAATCTGTCGGTATCATTGTATACGATATCAATCTGGAAAAAAATAGGTAGTTTCTGCAAAGAAAGCGGTTTAGATTACTAATAAAATTAGAAAGCTAAAACAATAGTGTGGCTGTGATAATTAAAAGTGGGATATATGCCATTTTGAAACTTTTCAGGAGAGACAAAAAACGGATAAAAGTTTGTCGACTGTGGTTGCTCTGAAGAATGAGTGTAATAGGGATAAAGGGAACATATTCAAAACCAACTTTGTATGCTCTTTTCAGTGATATGAATGAATTCAAGCATTCTGAGCGGGTTGAAAATCATTCCATTTTATGGTGCATGTCTCCTTTTTGCCTTGCAAGAAAAAGGAGGCAAATGCCAGGTCCCCATGTAATAACTCCATAAGATAATCCTCTTCTGTCATTCTGAATTGCAACAAGACCTGATAAGAAGAGACATATGACTCTTAGAGGCTTATGACTCTTTTATTTTCTTAAAGTACAAGATAGGAAGATTATGACTGCGCCATTCAGTGCCTCATGATTAGTATACCCAAGGCACATACCTAACTCATTTTAACCAAAATGGCATATGTCGGACTTTCAATTACCACAGCCGAGTGAATTATGTATTGAGATGTTTGCACTGAAGATGGAAATCTGTTGGTATCATAGTATACGACATGAATCTAGAAAGAAAAGAGGTACCTGCTGCACCGAAAGCGTTCTAGATTACCAATAAATTTAGAAAGCTGAAGCCACAGTCCCACAACTATTAGTAGATTTTAAACCTAGGTGCTGGTTGGTACGTCAGAACCTCTTAAATTTGGTTGTTGTTCCACAGAAAGTGCTCAAAACTTACGACAAAAATCAGAAAACCTATGAAATAATTCTATAAGTAATGGAAGACCAAAAAGTCCAAAAGCTAGCTGGTCAACGAATTTGAGCTTCTTCAGTTCCAAAACCTCAGTGGTAACCTTACAAAATCGAGCCAAAAGGAAGTTTTCGGTGGACTGAAAGTATTTTAACAAAATAGCTAGAGTTAGAAAGCTTAAGAAATAATTTATCGTATGTTAGCTGACAAACATTCTCAACACAAATCGGTACTTTCCACCTTCTGAGATTCTTGGGAACTTCTTGAGAGGATGCAAAGAGAGAGGCTTTGAATAGATTTGGATGGAAAAGGAAATAGGAACTTTGTGGAAGGGTGTAAAAAGGGATGCTTTGAATAGATTTGGATGGATGAGGAGTGTGCGTAGCTGTGTTGGACTCAGGCGGTTGGGTGCTGCAGTAAATTATTGTTAGTTAGTTAGTTAGAGATACTGAAGCCATGGTTACACCCTTACTTGTTTTAGAAATAAAGATGTTGTTTATACATTTAGAGTGTTCAAAACAAACAACAAAATTTTGAAGCAGAAATACAATTCTATCTATGTTAGTTAAGACGGAAGTTTCACTATTTTCAGGTGGGCGATAAGAAATTTGAGGTCTAGTCTTTTTGTAACAAATACCTGATTTGAAAATAACAAACCGTAAAGAAGACTTAATGACGATAAGCTTGAGTATCGTGGTAAAAGTTCTGCCGGATAAAATATAATTTTTAAAATACGTATTCTCTTTTAAATGTGGATTCATTTCCAATGCTCAGTCCTCCTAAAATTTTAAAGTCAAAGACACAAGAATAATGAAAACAAAAATGTTCCGAAAACAGCATTAACTAAACCTCTTAAATTCTTTTATTAATGCCATAAATAATTGAACTTTTAATTTGAAATTCTTCAAAGATACCATGGATAAATCTCCCATAGGCTCTTTTTGCGACAAATCCCAGATTTTTAAAAGCAAAGTTTAAGAGAGATGCGACGTTAAAGGTATATTTGAAGCCCTATTTCTAACATAAACACAAGCTAACTTAATTAATTTCTTTGCCTAATTTAGACAAATAAAAATTACAAGGTATATTGTCAATATTTTTCCGGCCTAAAAAAACTAACAAATATTAACTTAATAAAAAGAGCGAGCGTAAAGACGAAAACAAAGGTTGTGATGGAAGTAAAGAGGAAATTTGAACCTTGAAAAGAACAAAACTAGCTGCCTTTCGGTTTACGCAACATATTCTCAAAACACTGTTTCAAACAAGCTTGCTTTTGATATTTCCTTATATTTTCAGACTCTGAAGCATTTGGCCTTTACTGAATGCTAAGCTTTCTTGAGTTTTTTTTTTTAAAGAGTTGAATTCTTGTCGTAAAAGTTATTGATTTCATGATCAACAATCGACTTGAAAACCTTATGAATTTTAATGCTGATTCAAAATATATAAAGTTCATGAAGTATAATATTAGCCATCAAAATTAGAAGTATTAGAAAATTGGTCAAGTTTTTGAAAATGTAAGGAAACACTCTCAAAACGTCAAGCGATCTTATTGGAAATCGCACCATTAAATTCAACATATCAGAGAGCCCTAAGGTTCTCTGATATTTTTTCTAATAACTAAGAGGTTTGAAGCTAATAAACGCAAAAACATGAATTTTGCTCTTTCTTTTTTTAACCATGAAAAGATAAAAGAAAGATCGCGGATTCGTGTTTATTTGTTTGTTTTTTTTTTTGCTTTTTTTCTGACGTGATTGTATCGAGCCATTGATTCTAAAATATTTACCAGAAATAAAAGTTCTAGTACCCCTTTTTAATGACCAAAAAGATTGTAGGGCAGCTAACCACCCTCCTACACCCCTTTTTTCCCCAAAATTATAAAATAGCTATTTCGATCAACCTCATTGAAAAATCCAAAACTATGGCTTTGGGGATGGTGTGACCCCTCACAATCTCTGGAGAAAGGGTTGTGAGTTACAAAACATACCTGTTGTTTTTCCATGGGAAATTTTTTACAGGAGGAATTCTTTTTATTTTTTCTTACTTTGTCTTTGCCAACTAAATTTAACATGTAGAGATGTTCCAAGGGAAGTTCTCAGCGAGGTTTGAATTGCCTAGAAGATTCTTGCATGGAGGGGGGGGGAGTACTTCATCTGTGACATTTTCCGCGGAGGTAACTTTCCACCGGGTGTGACCGAATATGGATTTCTGACATGATTAAATAAAAAAGAAAACAAGTTTTTTTAATTGAAAGTAAGGAGCGATATTAAAACTTAAAACGGACACAAAGAATTCCGTATATGAAAGGGGCTGTCCCCTCCTCAACGCCTCCCTCTTTATGCTAAAGTTTTTTATTGATTTAAAAAATAAAGTTGTGAGACAGAGTCAAACTTTAGCGTAAAGAACGAAGCGTTGAGGAGGGGACATCCCCTTTCATATACGGAATAATTTCTGTTCGTTTTAAGTTTTAATGTCACTCCTTACTTTCAGTAAAAAAAAAACTTGTTTTTTATTTAATTTCTGAACCTTTTTGAATTAATACAGCTTTGATTTTGGCTCATCGTACATGAATAATTAAAACAAAATTTGCATATTAATTTTACTTTTTTTTGGCTAAATGGCTTTCTCGAAATTTTGTTCTGACTTAACTTACGAATTAACTTACGTAACGAACTTCTATATTCATATGTTTTTATTACGTATATAAGGGAGCTCGCCACCTAGTCAATTCCTCACCCTTTACGCTAAAGGTCGAATTTTGTTCGAATCACAAACCCCTGAATCACAAAGGCCGGTTAATTAGAATAGACAGCTCCTTCGAAAGTAATAAAAAAGAAACTTTAGCGCATAGAGCGAGGTATTGACTTGGGGGCGAATCCTCTCATATGCATAAAAGTTTCTGTTTGTTTTAAGCTATAATGTTGCTCCTTACTTTCAGTTGAAAAAAAACTTCTTTTTTTATTTAATTTCTGATCGATTTTTAAATAATGCTGGGAAATCCGGCGCCCCTTCATAGAAATGCCCCTTCCCCCAGGGAAATATCCTCCATGAAAACGTTCTCCCCCGTAAACCCCTCCTCCAACCCCTTCCACCCCCACCCACCCACCACCAGAAAAAAATCCCTGCTGAAAACGTCTGTATACTTCCCATTAACTAATACTATATGTAAACAATGCTGGGCAAAGTTCATAACTTGCAGCCCTTCCCCCGGGAACTGTGAGGGATTAAGTCATCCTCAAAGACTTATTTAATAGATTTTCGACTCAGATGAAAAAAATGGCTATCTACAAATGGTGATTGGGTGACTTCGGGAGAAAAACGTGGGAGGGGGTCAAGTTGCCATTCAATTTTTTGTCCACTTAAACAGGGCACTAGGACTTTTAATTTCCGTTGGAATGAGCCCTCTCACGATATTCTAGGACTCCTGGATCGATGTGATCACCCCGGGCAAAAGAAAAAAATTAAATAAACACGCATCCGTGATCTTTCTTCTGGCAAAAAATACAAAATTCCACATTTTTCAGACAGGAGCTTGAAACTTCTATAGTAGGGTTCTCTGATACGCTGAGTCTGATGGCGTGAGTTTCATTAAAGTTCTATGACTTGTAGGGGTTGTTTACCCCTTTTTTTGAAAATGAGGCAAATTTTCTCAGGTGCGTAACTTTTGATGGGTAAAACTAAACTTGATGAAGCTTATACATTCGAAATTATCATAAAAATCGGATTCTTTTGATGTATCTATTGGTATCAAATTTTTTTTTTAGAGTTTCTGTTACTATTGAACCGGGTCGCTCCTTACTTTCAGTTCGTTACCGCAAACTGTTTGATTTGACTGCTAACAATTCACCGTAGCACCAAGGCTGCCTGAGGCCCAACACTTAAGCGTTTCAACATTTATTCTCTATATTTCAAATTTATTTAACCGAAATATATATTCCATTTCAACCAAATGTTTATCAGTGCCATGCACAACCTATCCAGTTTGAAAAAAACTGAAATAAATACACGTATACAAAACGGCTTTTTTGCCATATTTAAAAATTATGCCTAATTTTTTTAAGTTTTGGTCTTTCAGAAATTTGGCTACCACTTTAAAATGAGATTTTTACCGAGTTTTTTAGAAAAATGTGACACCACAGAAGAGCAAATTTTGAGATTGGCTGAATACAAATATAAAAGAAAAGAGTAGCCTATAAAAAATTAAAAAAATTTAAATATTTTGATAACAAAGAGAGTTTGTGTATTCTTGAGGAATTCCGAAGAAAAAGATCCTACGAAGTTCTAGGATGCGATTGAAAAGGCAAAAGGGATTACACAGACTGCTCCATTAGCAGATTCACCGCCTGGGTGCCTAGAAATTTTGGAAGGCGAATGTTTAGAAACGCAAGAGCTAGTGCAGACACCAGGAGCGGTTCTTTATCCTATGAAGGAACATGATTATGATTTAATGGGCGAAGTGAATTATGAGAAGATTAAGTTGATGTTTGGAAATTTAGACGAAGATTCTGTTGCAGGGGTGAACGACATCCCTATGACCTTATATGAGAAATATCTATCATTTTTATACCGGTAATGGTTTCTCTGTGTAATAAGGTGTTAACTCCAAAGCAATGGCCAAGCGAATGGAATATATCGCTATTTATACCACTTTCAAACAGTTCGTGGTAACGAACTGTTTGAAAGTGTGTAACCTTTCTCAATGGTAACCGAAACTCTAAAAAACGGAATTTTGATACCAATAGATACATCAAAGGAACCAGATTTTAATGCTGATTTCAAATATATAAGTTTCAGCAAGTCTTTTCATTTAGCCTTAGCCTACCCATCAAAAGATACGCGCCTGAGAAAATTTGGCTGATTTTCGGAAAAAGGGGAAAGACCCCCTAAAAGATATAGAATCTTAATGAAAGTCACAACATCATATTCAGCGTATAACAGAACCCTACTGTAGAAGTTTCAAGCACCTATCTACAAAAATGTGGAATTTTGCATTTTTTGACAGAAGAAAGATCACGGATGCGTGTTTGTTTGTTTTTTTGTTTTTTTCTTTCTTTTCCCCAGGGGTAATTGTATAGACCCAGTGGTCCTAAAATATCGTAAGAGGGCTCATTGGAATGGAAATTAAAAGTTCTAGTGCCCTTTTTAAGTGACAAAAAAAATGGAGGGCAACTAGGCCCCCTCCCGCGCTCATTTTTTTCAAAAAGTCACACGATCAAAATTTTGAGATAGCCATTTTGTTCAGTATGGTTGAAAATATGATAACTATGTCTTGCAGGATGACTTAGTCCCCCGAAGTCCCCAGGGGGAGTGCTGAAAGTTATGAACTTTACCCAATGTTAACATATAGTATTGGTTATGGGGAAGTATACAGAAGTTTTCAGGGGGATCTTTTATGTAAGGTGGGGTGGGGGGGGGGTCGGGGTTACATGGGAGGATCTTTCCATGAAGGAAGTTTTCATGGGGGAAGGGAATACATTGCTGTGAAGGGGGTGCCGGATTTCCCATCATTATTAAAGAAAAAGATCAGAAATTAAATAAATAAAAAAAAGTTTTTCAACTGAAAGTAAGGAGCAACATCAAAACTTAAAACAAACCAAAAATATTACGTATATGATTGTGTTCACCCCCTAGTCAATACCTCGCTCTTTAAGCCAAAGATTTTTAAGTACTTTCATAAGAGCTATTTATTCTAATTAACGACCTTTGTGATTAAGGGGTCCTTTTTAAAGAATTGGAACAAAATTCGAACTTTAGCTTAAAGAGCAAGGTATTGACTAGTAGGCAAACCCCCTAATATACGTATTAAAAATCTATGAATAAAGAAGTTCGTTACGTAAGTTAATTCGTAGGTTACGTATATTTATTACTAATAAAAACGTTCGTAAATAAAATTAAACAAGTTTCAAGAAAGCCATTTAACCAAATAAAAGTAAAATTAATATACAAATTTTGTTTTAACTATTCATGTACCTTGAGTGAATATCAAAACCTGCATTAATTCAAAAACATTCAAAAATTAAATAAAAAAAACAAGTTTTTTAAACTGAAAGTAAGGAGCGTCATTAAAACTTAAAACGAAGAGAAATTATCCCGTATATGAAAGGGGTTGTCCACTCCTCAACGCCTCGCTCTTTCCGCTAAAGTTTTTTATTGTAAAAAAAAAAGAGTTGTGAGTAAGGCAAACTTTAGCGTAAAGAGCTAGGCGTTGAGGAGTGGACAGCCCCTTTCATATACGGGATAATTTCTGTTCGTTTTAAGTTTTAATGTCGCTCCTTACTTTCAGTTTAAAGAACTTGTTTTTTTATTTAATTTAACAAGGAGAGCAGCAGGCACCCGAAAATTGTCGTCTAATAGTGCTCGTTCCTGCCCTGAGTAAGGTAATTGATAGAATATTAAATACAAGGCTAACTAATTGGCTGAATAATATTAATATTACATACCAGGAACAAGGAGGTTTCAGGACTGGATACGGAACTTCATATAGAGCTGTAGTTGAAAATACGGAAAAGCTTTAATTAAAAAGCTTTGAACGCTTTATTGAAATTGAAAATTATTGAAATTGAAAATTATCTTAAAAGCTTTAATTGAAAAATATGGGAAAGGAAAAACGTGTCTTTATGTAGGACTTCTGGACGTTCATAGGGCGTTTGACACTATGAGTAGAAAGCAATGAAAGTTGTTCTGTTCAGAATATCTTTCAATGTTATTTGTGAGACTGATTGTATACCTCCCCCACTTATTTGTGAGACTGATAGTGAGCATGTATTTTGGCTTGAGGGGTATGGTGTACGTTGGGAATAATAACTCGATGCTTTTTAGGACTAAAGAATTAAACAGGTTTGCAATCAATCTCCTAAGCTGTTTAATATTTTTATAAATTATGTTTTTGACTTTTTGTAGAAAAGATTGGCTCTTATTGTTAGTTTAGCGTCCGAAAAATTACTTATAATATTATTTGCAGGTATTTTGCCACGGTCGCTAACACACTGTAAGAGTTTTGGACACTGCTGAATCTGATAAAATATTTGGAGGAGAAAAATTAAAGTTGAATGATGAAAAGAGTGAAGTTATTATTTTCAGACAAAAAAAAGGACGCGTCGAAAAGAAATTAAAAATTTAATTTTAATAATGAGAAACTAAACTGATTATGGAAATTAAGAAGCCAAAATTACATATAAAAATATTTAGTAAAAAGATTCTACCAGTGATTAAAAATGGAGGAGTGATTTAGGGTAGAGAAAGAGTTCAGCCGTTCTAGTCCCTCCAGTTCTAGTCGTGGCTGCAGCGAAAGCTGCAACCTCGTAAAGGAAAAACTTCGGCCAATAGTAACCCAAAATTTGTTATTTTGAAGTTGAATTGATTCGAAATAAAACAACAAATGTAATCACTACTGCCACAAACTCTACTTATGAAACTTACAGTCCCCTGGCTTAAACAACAAAAATGAAATCCCTTGAAATCCCTATTTGTGCGTGGGAAGCACTTCAGTGGCCTCTTTTTTCCGCTTCTTCCTTCTCCGCTGCTAGAGGGACTTTACAGCATCATAGAGGGCCGCTATGGGCTAATGTTATAGGAAATTGATGTATTTACTCGCTTTTAAAACTAACACAACACAATATTTAAAGTTCAATCCCATTTTCGACAAAAAAATGCGTCTTGGTATACAATATATTGAATTACGTCATGATCGAAGGTTACAACTATAATCGGGGTCACAAACAAAAGTTAAGAATCTGGAGGCCATCACAACATGATCTGTCGGAATGAATATTTGGCGTAAAATTCGATACAGAAAAGATCCTTTTGATATACCAATTTTAAATCGTTCTTCAGAAAACCCAAATTCGTTCCGTACTGATCAGCGATCTAGGAACTTTCTTGAGAATATTGCCCAAGTCCTAGCTCAATGTCCAGTTGTACAGAAAAAATTTAATTTTGAGCATTATTTACTGTGACCATTAATAAGACATATATTTAATGCTTTAAAAGTTACAAGGGCCATGAATGCAAAATAAAGAAATCGCACACATTCAGCATTATTTCTAGCATTCACCTTCCTCCCAACAGAAATTTCTCTCAATGTGTCATTCCAGATTTAATGTGTTTTTTAATATTTTTTATTGTCTCACAATATTTTTATGCCATTACTGAAACGAAACATCTAAACGATAACCCCCTTTGTGTCTCCGAGACTGATCTATAGGCTATCTAGTATAACCACAATTTTCACCAGGATATCCATAAATAGGGCTAGGAAGAATCAACCTGCTAAGACTCATGCAGGCACATAACACAATGCCATAGCAGAACTGCTGAAATATGAAACACTTTTCGGAACACACTTTTTTAAGCCTATGAACTCATCATCGATGCGCAATACTATTGTTAGCAGTCCTAAATAGTTCAGTAGAAAACAATTTTTGTGGCGGATGGAGATCGTCCCTCAGACGATTGTTAGCCCAGAAGGGTGTTATTGGGAGAAGCGCTGGTGAGAGGGACCTGAAAATCTATCCATTTCACGTCAGATAATGTAGACACTAGCAGTCAAAAAATATTATATTTGATTGTATTTATGCTGTTATTTCATTTATTGTTATATTGTTTATTTTTTATATAATTATTGTTATAATGTTATATAATTTATTGTTTATTGCTATACAAACAGATATTTTGCGTCTTTAAACTTGAGGACAATTCGCTCTTTGTTTCACGAAAACCTGAGTATATTTAAAACAGCGCTAGATGATCCATATCCGATGAGCGCTAGATAGATAGCGCTAGAACAGCGCTAAATGATCCATAAAGATTATTTATAGCGTTTACTTCTTTTTTTAAATAATAATAGTACTTTTGGTACTTGTATGATATAACCCCCGCAGCTCAAGTTGTTCATGCATTGACGTACTGTAAACCGGTTTCTTTCAACTTTGCGTGAGAAAAAACAAAGAGAATTGATCAAACAAACGACAAATATATAATTTGGACTATATATTTTCATATTAAGGGGGAGGGGTGGTAAAGTGTTTGGACAATGTAAAGTAGAAAACAATTCTTACTTCTCAATATCAGAATAATTGTATCTAACACATTTTGCATGCATATCCGCTCTGCTCCCCCCCCCACTAATGTAGAAATATATAGCCTAAATTTTTTTCCAAGGTACTAAATTTTTATCATACTTAGGTATATTTTATTAGGTTTAACTTAACTTCACTTCTTGAGCTGCAGGGGTATATCATACAAGTACCTTACTTTTCGATATGAACGAAGCGGTATGGAAAGTAAAATATTCTATTGGATATTTTTTCTCTCTTGTGTGGTGAGGCTTTCTAATTAAGTCAATTTGGAATTTAGTAAAAATATTAATACGCAAATACAAAAGTTTCAAAATAACACTTTTTATTAAGATAAAGATACACATCCAGGAATGTGTAAGCTTGGAGGGAACTTGCTCAATAACCAATTTCGTGGCTAAGTACGTCAATGAACCGGATGGATGCGATTGGTTTTTCATATATATACTCAGATTTTGAGACTGAGGTGGTACTCTTTAACTTGCAGGGCGAACCTCTGTCCGTTTGTTATCTTATTAGAAATACCTTGGAATGTTGTCGGATTATTGTAAGTGTCTAAGTATCTTATTATATATTATTGTAGTTTTCTGAGACTTGTGGTCTACTTGGGACAACGAGTCCCAGTAGAATATATATATATATATACATTAGTACATGTTAACTGAATAAAAGCATTGTGTTATAGCCAACCTCTCTGCAGTCTACATTTAGTCTCTCGAATATGCCCAGCTGGTACGCCTCATTAGTCCAGTCATAGCCTAAGGCACGCTACCAAAATTTAATTACCTTAGGTCCATAGTTTATCTCCCCTATAAAATGAGAATAAAGGCATCTACCACAACATCACTTAAATATAATAAATACACCTTACCATATCTGGTGGCAGCGGAGGAATTATAATGCAAATACACCAGGTGAGAATTGTAGAAAATTACTGGCAACTCCTATTTGAAATAGACTTAGAACATTTACAAAAGATGCTAGATACCATAAGGTTAAAAAAGGATGCTTATCAAATGATAATCAAAGCCTTTTTGTTGAAAACCAGTAATCGAGAAGAAAAAATAATTTTACGAAAAACCAGATATTAAAGGATTGCAAATATATCCCATAGCTACGATCAATCGGTGCTTGCAAAATTGTACGCAATAAACAGACAGGTAGAAGCTATAATGCATGTGACGAAACATCGTACTAATGTTAATGTTCAATCACTAATAGAAGAACAAAATAAAACGAACATAGCTTTCGAAGATATATAAAAATATTATTTGGAAACAATACATGCCAATATTCCAGAAGAAGAAAAGAAAAAAATATCTAGAAAAACATATTTTCATATCGAAAAAGAAAAAAAATCGTTATGGCTAGCACAGAATGAAAAAATCTCCAGTCTAAATTGGACTCTAGGGGAAATCTACAATATATTCAGTAGAATAGAGAATTTACTGATTAATGAAAGTAAAGAAGATAAGCCGTTATATAGAGAATATTTATTAGCAAGCATGATAAAGCTAATGACACATCTATAAATTTTAATTGACTATACATTTGAAGCTAAATGAGTCTTAAGTTTATTAGACTTAGGACGGATTCCGAAACTTCTGTTGCCTCCGAAGGAGTTAAAAGAAGTCTTGCAAAACATAGAGTATTTTGTATTAAAGGAAGGGTATTATGAATCACCTTCGGGTTAAGACCCGATCGACCCCTTAAGCTGGTCTGCTAAGCTATTAAAATAATCTTATTTTCTATTAGCAGGAAACCTCCGGATAAACGTAAAAATACCCCTGGTTCAGAAAAAGAGCTTATTTACAATATATCAAGCTTTTTTCATTGCAAAACAAGGGGCACACAAGGGGTAATAATCACCATGACATCAACTTCAGCGTATGTACTAGTAGAAAACAAAGGAGAAAGAATAATTTCTCCAGAAAAAAATTTGGGTCATAGACGTTTTAGAAAATGGTATTTTTAAGTTAGAACTGACCAAAAAAGGACTAAAAACGACGAAAAATAAGATTAGTTTAAATTGCTGGGAAAACATAATTCTAGAAAATCGATATATCATTGGGAAGCCTCTAAACCTTCAGAAAAAAACTGAAGGAAATATAAAAATGAGTTTATCCGAAGTATTAGTTTCAAATAATGTTACGTTGGACGGAACTTGTGTTCAAGACAGAGAAATAACAAATTTTCCACTAATTTTATCGACAATGTCAGAATGTAATCTATGGCGCAAAGATACAAATTTCATTCTTAAAAGAGAAAATAGGCCAAGATCAGAAGAAAACATCACTAAATTAACTCCATTAAAAACTAAAACAATTTTACCAGGCAAATTAGAAATTTTTCAAAAAAAGGTAGTAAACATCTAATAGAAAATTGGAAAAAGAATTTTAAATAACCTATTAGTTGGGCCCAAATGCTGAAAGATATAAAACAAGAACAAGAAATTGCCCTTAGTCAAGCAGAAATTACACTGAAAGTAATAAGGGATGAAAGCATTCAATTCAATGAATTATTTTTAGTAGGATGTATTTAGTAGGCACAGTATATGTAAGTTTATTTACACTTATAACAGCTTGGATTATTTATCGAAGGAGTAAAATAAAAGTTGTCAGACAGGAAGTAACTGAATTACAAGAATTGATGATAACGCCAAGACAATTACAAATGATCCAAGAATATGCAGAATACGCAGGAATTGCGCGTTAATTCACAACACGTTAAAAAAATTTCTTTTAGTGTTTATATATGATCTATATAAGGAATATTTATTACAGATGATAATTTGGACAATAATTTGCGTTTTTAAGCTTCTCCAGCTTATTACGGCTGAATTTAGGGTCGTAAAAGGAGTATCGTTTCGCAGGATGAATACCATCAAACCAATGGAAGGTTACTAGAAAATCGCCATTAGGTTTGATACTTTAACCTTAAATAACCTCCAGAACCAAAAAACGGAAGTTGCAAATAATCTGGAAATGACAAAAAGAGAATTAGAAAAAACTTTTAACCCACCTCTTTTCACGCCCCCTCAGGTAATAGAAAAAAGAAATGAAAGTATCATTATTTCAAACTCAGGCAACTTTGTTTTTCAATGTACTGAAAAACCAAATCAATGGGGTTTTAGAAGATATAAAGAGAATGTTAGCTACGCTGCAAAAACAAAACAAAAAGGAACCAAACAATACATTGGCCAGAAAAAAAAGAAGCTTAATCGGTATTGTAGGGGAAATTTCAGAATATATATTCGGTACGGTATCTGAGACAACGTGGAAGGAAGCAGAAAAACGAATAGCGAAAGTCGAATTAACAAATCAAAATCTTCTACGCTTGGTAGACAAACAACTAACAATCTTAAAACATCACGAAACAAGGATATCAAAGATCGAAGAAAAAGTTAATCAGACGATCAATACGCTTTCCATTTTTAAACAGGATATTATCAATGCAGTATTAATAACTCTAAAACGAATAATAGGAAATCATAGTGAAATCATAGAAGATATATATCTTCAGATGGCTCTACAGCTAATACCTAGTGCCATCATGGAAATATTCCATGAATTTAATCAATTAGAGTTAGAGTTTCTAACCCTTTTGACAAACAATTTACCAGCACGACTTCTAAACCCAGGTAAATTAATAAAAGTACTCAAAGCCATAGAAAGCCATTTGCCTTATCAATTGAGACTAGGACATGAACCAAATTTCGAGAATATCCTGTACTTTTATAGCAAGGCGGAAAATTATTTACAAATCAAGCAAGGGGAGTTATGGATATTTTAAAAGTACTCCTAGTTAGAAATGAAGAATACGTAGAGTTCCAAATAAATGCTTTCCCTACAAAATTGACGAACATCACAAGTTGGATTACGATAACTAGTTTGCCACCATATACAGCAATTTCCAATTTAAAATATAGGATACCAGAGCAACAAGAAATAATTAAATGTCAAAATGATAAACTACCCTTTTGCAACTTAGGGACTATATCACATCTACGTGCAATAAAAGTCTGTGTTATTAAATTTAAAGGAGATGGAACCCTCAAATCTCCTATCAAAAGAATGTGATATTGATATAGTGAGCGAAATTAATCTTGAACTATGGAAAAAAATAAGTGAAAATGATTTTATATTCAGCGTTCCACAACCCTATATGGCACAGTTAAGGTGCAAAAATTCTTCAGGGTTGAGGAATACAAAAGATATACGGATAGAAGGGATGGGCCTTATTAATATCCCCCTATCCTGTCGTTTAACGACAAAAGAGACAATTATATCATCGCAAATTGTGGAAATTAATGAGATAAATATGCACAAATGGAGTATAAAACCTATACCCAACATAAATCTTTTTAAAGCAACAAATTTGAAACAAGATAATGAAAAAATTAAATTTTACAAAAGATGATAAATAAATTAACTGATATTTCCATACCGGAAAAAATAAAAGGAGAAACACCCAGATTTTTGACAACCCTGGAAAATCTAAGCAAGAATCTGGAAATTAATTATCCCATTTTCCAAACGGAAATAGAAAGAACCACTTATTATAAAGGCTTATTAGCCTCTACTTGGGGATATTTCATAACTGCTATCGTGGTTCTGGGATTGGTTATATGTGTTTTTAAATATTGGTATTATAAGAAACATCAAACCCTCGGAGGGAAGGATGTAAGAAACTTTGTCTGCACAAAACCATAATCTATCGCAAGGAAACTAAATATTATAAAAAAAAAGCTTTTGTTGCTTTTGAGCAAATTTTGTTGCAATGTCAGTAATAATACTTGTTATTGTGAATAAATTAGTAATTAGAGTATTTTACTAATCAAAAAAATGTTATACCACTTTTTAGTGTTGCTTTTTGAGAAATCTATTTTGAAAAAAAATGCTATGTGTATTGTTAAATTACTGTATAGTGTTTTAAAATAACTTTTAAAACTTATTTTTTTGATAAATGTTGTTTCTAAGTTTTGTTACTTAACAATGCTTGTGTAAGTTTATTACACAATGCTTTTGTATATACTATGTTTTTATTTACTTTAAGTTTTAATTAATGTTATATATAAATGTTCGAATTCGAGTCAACGTGTAAATATTTTTATTGTGAAATAATCCGTTAAGTATTAAGTTTGAAAAGGATGATCCAGCAAGAAACATAATGTTTCTATTTAATCGGCATATTATGTTTAGAGTAAAAAGAGAGAAAAGTAATTAAAAGTAATTAACCTTTACAAAATTGACTGTTTCTTTTTACTATATGTGTAACACTTTATGCTTTATGTGTATTCTAATGTGAATATTTATTTTAGATACAGACTTAGTTTTTTTTTTGGAAATCAAATTTTTCGTAATATCCTTTCGGATCCATCTTTTCAATCATTTTTTGAAGCATTTTTGGAAAGTAGCAAATTTGAAAGCCAGTTCTATTCTATCCTGATACCAACAGCTCATACCATCAGAAACAAAACCATGAATGGTCAACTAGTATTTTGCAAACTTTATGCAGTATTACAGACTTTACCACAAGTTCATCAGAAAGTGAGATAAAATCATAACTTAACTTAGGCCTATAGAATGTGCTACATAGCCTATATGGCATATATTATTGAAACTATGTGAAAATACTTTGTGCTGGGAAAATATGTGAAAATTTAAAAACCACAAATTGTTATGTGAAATTTATCCAAGGCATTTTTAAACCCAAAAAAATAAACGGTATATCAACCACATCCCCAAGATAAATTAAATTATTAATGGGAATTAAATTTAAACTCAAATAATTTATAAACGTTCTGAATATAACTTTAAATCTAATTTAAGCAGAACCACTAATATAATGCTTAAGCCACTGGGGCTCAAGCTAAAACAGAAGATGCATATGAAAAGGGTAAAAAGAGTATTTTCCAGTCTTAGAGACAGAGAAAAAGAGAAACAAGGATAAATTTCAAAATTGAGATCCTTGGAAAAAAAGGACATGGCCTACATTTGACCATAAACATGACCCTAAGGAAACCCACTGAGGGTATATGCACAGAATGACCCAAAGATGGTAGCATGTAACTATGTACAAAATTAAGTTGTTTTAAAAGTAAAATTTTGAGAGTTGGGACAACTCTTCTTTAAATAGGGAGTATTGTGGTGAAGCTTTCTAATTAAGTCAATTTGGAATTTAGTAAAAATATTAAGACGCAAATACAAAAGTTTCAAAATACCACTTTATATTAAGATAAAGATACAGATCCTGGAATATGTAAGCTTGGAGGGAACTTGCTCAATAACCAATTTCCTGGCTAAGTACACCAATGAACCAGATGGACGCGGTTGGTTTTTCATATATATACTCAGAATTTTGAGACAGAGGTGGGACTAGTGAAGCCCATAGAATAAAAGGAAAGAGAGATAGAAAAGAAAGGGAGAACGATATGAGACAACAAATATCAAATTTCATGAAGGAAGTGAGAATAGCCAGAGAACGAGATGACGAAAGAGATAGAAAAGAAAGGGAACAAAAAGAAAAAGATAGACAAGAAAGAATAGATCAAATTGAAAAAGATAGGCAAGCCAATGAAATACTTCATCAGGCAAGTATGGACAAAATTGAAAAAGATAGACTAGAAAGAGAGAAAGATAGACAAGAAAGAGAGAAATAGAGGGTAGATAGAGAACGAAAGGAAGAGGCCGAAAGAAAAGCCGGAGAGCAAAAAGAGGAGGAAGATAGGAAACAAAGAGAGAAAGATAAAAGAGAAAAAGAGGAAGAAAGACAGGCCCGTAGGTAGGCCGATAAAAAATATTACCAGGAAGTTGCAAAAACAATTGACAGACTAATGAAAACTCGTTGGGGAAATTCACAAAGTGACGTTTTATCACAAGTTACTTATAGGCTGTCAGATAGCCATAATAATTTGTCTAAGAATCAATCGCGAGAAAAAGAACATTACCAGACATTAAACACTTTTACGGGAAAACATGATGCGTTGTTGACTGCGGGGGAACGTGGACCGGCCCAGAAAACAAATGGGGACGTAGTGCCGTCCTCTCGGAAAAAAGAAATGCTTGATAGTCAAAATGATAATAATCTGGTAACAATTGATTTCTCGGAGCCTTTTTCTAAAAATTGCCATAATAAAGAAAAGAAAGTAACCTATAAAAGATCGAATTGGGCTATAGCACATAATCAAGAAAATATGGACGAGTTTGTGAAATCACATAAAATAGAAGGAAAATTAAACGGAAAATTGACCGAAATGGTAATTGACCCAGGGAGTGAGCAAACTTTTGTGCGAATGGACCTAATTAAAAAGACGGAAATAGACCATAAAAATAATATCACAACATTATGTTATTATGGAGATAAGCACCAATGCCCGTCTGCTTGGGTAAGAATATAAATTGCAAAGAAGGACGGTACGGTCCAGAGAAAAACGATAAAAGTAGGGTTAGTACCTCTGCTAGCATTGAATGTTTTACTAGGAGGAGACTTTGGAGATATCGTTGCAGAAAATAGAAAACTTGAGAACACTTTTAATGAATATGAGACGATAACAAGTACAGGCCAAAATGAAACGCTGATTGTACCAGAGAATAAGGAGACGAAATTTATTGTACGCGCTTTTCCGCGTAAAAATCCAGAAATTTTAGTACAATATGAAAAACCAAATGTCGGAATTCAGTTCCCATTTGATAACGAACTATTTGTTTCTGCGGTAAAAATAAAGAAGACTAGAAGAGAGAAAAGAGATATTAAACGGAGCTACAATGAAGTTATGCAGTCAAAGATGGTGGACACTGGAGTCCAAATCAGATTTAACGATGATTTGTTATTTTGCGCGAATGACAGAATTGAGAAAAGTAGAGACGAAAAGAGGAATGCAAAGAAGAGACAAAATTTTGAGATTCAGCCTGCAGTGGCGAAAAATAAAAAAATGTTGGATGGGCTTGGCCTTGAAAACATAAATAATAAGGGGGAAAAAGAGGTCAAAGACCCATGGGGAATAAAAGAAGATGGTTACAAAAGAGAGATGAATGACCTACAACGGGTTGGGGGAAATTTGGGAGATATGGAATGTCGAGTCGGATTGGAAAAATTTGGAAGAGAAACTGATATCGGTTTGATCAATTCAAAAGAGAGTTTGTTCCTTTATGAGGGGGAGGAATCCCTTGGGGAAGATCCCGTGCGAGAAGTCGCGAAAGATAGCCCTTTTCTTCAATGCACAACTGGTGGACAAGTTGTGATCCCTTTACCGAAATTTTGTCTCTCTGATCTGAAGTCCTTGGTGGATACTCTCTTTCAGTCACTTCATACTTCACCCAAACTCTTGTCCAGTAACCCTAATCATAGTTGTTATTCTTCATGGGAACCGAAAATTAATTTCGGCAAATTGTATTCAGTGGGAGATGTATCTAAGTTTCATCTTCAATTAGCATCAACGTATTTTCTTCAGTTAATTATCCCAGGGGAGGGAACCCAGAAAAAAGGCGATTCATGGTTCGCGAAAAATTTTACTTCATTTCCAGTACCCTTATCGTTTTCACAGGCCCTTGTATTTTCGGCCTTAGATTATTTAAAATTATGCCAATGGGCAAATTTCTTTTTGATTGAGATGTGGGGTCGTTTCCACCGATGGAAATTAAGAGGCTATTTCAGCCAAATTCTCACGATGGCTGGCATCATCACATGTGACAGAAATTGATTCTCTGCCCCTCTCCAATTTAAATTCGTGAGAGCGAGAAAAGTTGTGTTTTTGATTGTGCTGAGCACAATGGAATTCTACGAATCTTGGGAGAACTTCAATTTTCAAAACCAAATGCGGATGCTATACGATCTAGACCATGGTGGTCCTACAGTAGAGACGTGTCGAGGACGACCGATCCAGATTCCAGAGCCAAGCGGTGGAAGAGAGAAGGCAAATGGATTTTGTAAAGTTGAAGTTAAGTGTTTATGTTTGTAGGGGTGGACCACGATAGCGCATGGGCGGGCATTTATCTTACGCGGGGAGGTGTTGGGTTTCCACCCCTGTTTCTTTTCCTTTCAGATAAATGACCTGTTTTGTTTTTCTTAATTCCATTTGCTTATAGTATAATTTCAAAAGACAGGTTAAATTCCCGTTACTAAGCGATAGTGGTTTTGCAATAGGGAAGCTTTGAGTCAAGTTATTTTTATACTTCCTGGTTTGGGAGTCATTGAAAGATAAATCTAAGAGGATGAATTGGGTTTGAATGAGGAGGTAGCTGATTGGCTGGGCCAAGTGACGGTCCACCCCTACGGACAGTGCTGTAAAAATTATCATTATGCTTTAGTGTGCGCTTAGACCCGGTTCGGGGATATAGATTTATGAGGGATTATTGTGAAGAATACAAGTAAGGTATTTTCTACAAACTGTGTACTATTTTCCGTAACCCAGGCAGGGTAGGAATAGAGCTACAAGGTACCGTCATTATTATATTGACAGGGAGGTTTGTTACCTCCAAGGAGAGAGTTAAGAGATTTTCTAGCCGTAACCCAAGGCGGGTACATTTGGCTTTAGAAGTGGCTATTTGACCACTCGATCGCGTTACCGTACCCTGGGACAGGGTATACTGTAAATTGGGTAGTACCAAACCCGATATTTGCCACAACATCACTTAAACACCATAAATGCAACTTACCACACTTGCTATTTTCTTCATTTTCTACTCAAAGTCAGAATGCATAAGACCAAAATTATAGACATTAATTGCAACCTTTTACAGAGCGACCAGTTAGGGGCTCAAATTTTAATATCCTCCAGAAGCTACTATTGACTTACGAAAGAGGATAAAAATGCGTCAAAGTGTGTATTCACTTTCATCCTAACTATATTAGGTTGTCAGCTACAAAAATAAATATTTCAATAAGTCCTCACATCTGCTATCGGCTGCACTAAAAAGCGGCTGTACATTAAAATTCTACTAGGCCTATTAAAATTCCAGCCATTGAAATTCTACTGTTATAGTAAATTAGTTATTAATTAGAATTATTAAACTAAATACCTTGGGATAACGTGTTGGATAGAGCTGCGCTTCCTGTCTAAAGGTCGGCAGGTTCAATCCCACTTATCTCAAGAAACCCACATCTGTAATATTTCAAATTTTTTTTTATGTCCTAATGTCACTCTTTACAATACTTTCTAGTCTTTTTAAGTTCTAATTCGCTCTTGAGAAAAAACTTGTTTTTTTATGTACATCGTAGAGCAGTGTTTTTCAAGGTTTTGCCAAAGGTAGAGCCATTTTTATAAATTTTGTAATGCTGAATACATGTCTTGATAAAAAAAAGGTACTTATCAAGATACCAGAAGTCACGCGATAAGTGAAGTTTCGTTAATGCTAATGAAACAAAACAAAATAGGATGAAAATATAATAGTTCAGAAACAAACTTGGGCTATATATTTGCACATTAGGAGGGTGGGGGTAAAGCATAGCATACATTAAATACGTAACCTAGCCCAACCTAGGTATCTTTTATTAATAAAATTAAGTTTTAACCCCCCCCCCCCAAAAAAAAAAAGTTTAAATATAGTTCCCGGATTGAGAAGCCCTTTGTTTTACAGTGTCTCACCGGGCAATGATATCTGGTATTGAATAGAATTCTCGCGTGATTACTGGTATCTTGAAAAGTACCAAAAAAGATTGTAGTTTAATAAAAATAATGAGAGATTTTTTTTGTACACAAAAAATAATATTATAAGAGAACTAAATTTATTCATAATGAAATACATACAAAGTTATATTATCAATGAAACTTATTTGGATCAATTAAAGGCATGATACTGCTGTGCTTAGATGACAGATAGTAATAATTTTATTATCGGACCGTTAATTTTAACCCGAGATTTTAACCTGAGATTAATTTATTTAATTTTAACCTGAGATGCATCTCCTTGTTCAACAGCCTGCTTCTTTTCCACTATAAAGCATTTACCCACCAAGTTATGGTGCAACATATACCTACACAAAAAATCTGTTGTACCTCTACTGGTACTCGTGTTGTATTTTGGGAAAAAATATATATATATATAATTTATAATTATAAATAAATAATTTATGCGCATATGCATGATTAAGGTGTAATCTGGGGATAAACATTTTAATCGCTTATAATGAAGGGAGAAGATTAAGGTTTAAAAAGAAGCTGTCCTGTAAGTAGAATTTTCAAAAGCATAGATGTTTCCCATCTTAGTTCCCCAGTCTATTCCATCGTATTTTACTGAAAACTGGTTATAGTGACAGGAATCCACCCGCTTTAATTATCATTTTAAAAACATTTTCAAACAATATAAATGTGTTAAAACTGTTTTTATGTTATTCGCTCATATTGAAAAAAGAGTGAGTTACCTTTGCTTTGGTTAAAAGGAACATTGTTCTTCCCTGGGTGTTAAGTCGGTCACCTCAACTGTCCTAGGTTAATCAAACCAAAATAATTCTTGATTCCTCCAATCTCCCCTTGGGTCAGAAAATTTGCTGGAATTATAATTCCCCAATTTCTATATTCAGGACCACCTAGCCAGACTTTTTGCATTTCCTGATTGTCTTCTGTAATTTTCACATATTCAGCCTGTTTTTGGGGTAGGTAAAAAAATTATGCTAAACATGCAATGCAAAAAGACAAATTTCACGCTAGCAATGGAAAGCCACTAATAGGATGAAGCAAAGCATATATTAAATACGTAACCTAACCTAGGTACCTCCCCTCCCCCCTATACCCCGAAAACAACAGTTTAAATATCGTAAAAGCAATGAAAACCACGCTTTGCATTGCATTACACTATAGCAGTCTATTGCATTAACCCGTCTGGCGGGTTTTTCGTGACTGGTTTCCTTGCACAATATATATATATATATATATATATATATATATATATATATATATATATATATATATATATATATATATATATATATATATATATATATATATATATATATATATATATATATATATATATATATATATATATATATATTATATATATATATATATATATATATATATATATATATATATATATATATATATATATATATATATATATATATATATATATATATATATATATATATATATATATATATATATATATATATATATATATATATATATATATATATATATATATATATATATATATATATATAAGCGACGATAAAACGCATCAGCACCCAAATACCTTATTTGTATTTTCGGAACCATAGGTGGAGTGACAAACATATTCTGAGGCTGATCAGGACAAACAATTTTTAAAACCCGTTCAATACCAGAATCTTCAGTCGAGGAATCACCAGCAATTGAATCAATTAAACTGAATGTTGCGTTCCAATCAGAACAAGGTCCTAAAAATAAATATTGGTTAAACAGCCACTTTCTCAAAACCTATCTTTAATATTTGTAGATGGGTAGTTTAGTTTTAGAATAATCAGCGATTCTCACGACTTCAGACAATTCTTGGCAACGAACTTTAAGTAAGGAGTAACTTGGGACAAGGCCGTACCCAGGATTTTTTTTTTCGAAGGGGGTTTTACTAAAAAAAAAAAAATTCGGAGGGTGGGGGTTTAAACAAAAAAAACTTAAAAAACGCATACAAAATTTGTTTATATCCATTTTTGTTAAGTTTTTACGAGTCAGACAAACATTTTGGGGGGGGGGGGGGTTAAAACCCCCCAACCCCTGGGTACGGCCTTGAATTTGGATAATAGTAATCTAAGCTCTAAAAAAAGAGTTTTGGCAAGAATATTCACTTGTACATAAAAGGAATCGCTATTTTGTAGTGATTCGAAATTTGTAAATCAATTTAACTTAAAGTTGCCTATTATAGCTACAAACCTGAGAAGATTTGCATAATTTTCGAAAAGGGGGTGAAACTCATATAAAGGGGTGAGAAACGTATATAAGAATCACAGCATCCAATTTAGTAAGTCACCCAACTCTGCTGTAGAGCTAGTCCCCTATCTACGAAAATGCAAATTTGGCATTTTTTCCCAGAAGAACGATCCCGAATGCATATTCGTTTGATTGTTTTTGGTTTTGTATTTTTTTCAGGGTTAATGGTATCGAGCCACTGGCCGTCAAAAATCGGGTGATTAGGCTCATTTGAGACGGAAAGTAAAAGTTCTAGTGTCCTTTTCAGTAGAAAAAACGTTGTTCCCTATGAAATAAATTTATTAGACGTTTCGCAGCACAAAACAGACAATCTTACCCAAAAGAGGGCCTGCAAGCAATCGATTAAACATTTTGAGATAACCAATTGATTTAAAATTCGAAAAAAAATATATAATAAGCTTCCCATTTTCAGAGGTTATAGTGGCGCATTCATTCCTTAACATGTACTTAGGCCATATAAAATAAACTGTTATCATAGACATTTATCTTAAGTTTTTTCACCTATGCTAATTAATTGGAACCCTCGAACATAATTGGGTGTTAATATTCTGGACTGGAACCCTCGCATTTCGGTACTACCAAGTTAAACACTAAGTTGAATAAATAATTTTATTACTAACCTGCGTGAGAAGTCGAAATACTAGTAATACGCTGTTCCCCCTCCTCCATTTGAGCCAGCCAAGAACAAGAACGGTAATAATATGAATAGCCAGGGAACAGAAGTGTGTCAGACATAGATCTGTTTTCTTGTAGAAAACCTAAAATTAGATAAAATCAGACATTTCCTTCACTTTTAAGTTATAGAAGAGCAGCCAACAAGGATTTCCTGGGTCAATTGTCTCCCAAAGAAACACACTTCCAATAAAGGAAACACCTCCTGGCTCTAATATTGAGCAAGTTTTGACTAAACTCAGAGGTATCTGAAGTTCTACTTCCTCTATCTCAATTCTATAATTGATTTAAACAGCAGAAATCCTCCTCGCCTCTCTTATCTCCTCCTTTGCTCTTCTGCCTTTTCGCTTTATTTTGATTAACCCTTTGCGCTATCTTCGTTAAATTGCACCAAAAACTTGATATAGGAATTGCAAGAAAAATCCCAATTTTAGGATAAAAAACGTGTACAAAAAATTAAACAAGAAAAACGGGTTTTAATTTCTATAAAGCAGTGAATACAAAACACTTAATTAAACAAAAAGTCTCCGAATATTTCGGCCCCACATCCGGGAGCCTCTCTCAACGGAAAAACAAAAAAAAATTTCTTACATCAACATAAAAAACATACTAAACAAACAAAAGAAAAAATATAAATAAATAGGAAAAGAAAACTCACATATTAAATTTCTTTTCTCTTCAAATTCATCTATATGATACTATAACGCCAAAGCAGAAAAATATTTACAATTTCAATCTGTAACCAGTTTCATGTAATAAAATATGATGTTAGAAACTCAATATGCAAATTAAGTCATTATTCCAAGTCCAAAATACAACTATGATATTTTACTCGCCTATAGTTCACTTCAGTAAGATAGGCTGCTGAAAGTTTTTTTTTGCTATCTGGTTGGAGTTAAGAAAAGGCAAAGATTTTTCTTAAGAAGTGGGGGAAGGCTATTTAATTTTATTATATAAAACATGTAAAGTACCAAGAGACATCAAAACAAAAAATGCTGCGCCCTGGACGCATCTTAAGTCTGCGTTTTCATATATGGAAATTGCGATTTATTAAAGTTTGGCCTTTAGTGGCTTGAAAACTATGAAACTTTTAGAGCTGTGCCACCTTTTTGTCAGTGTTGCCATATTAAACCGTAATAACAAATCAGTAAAACTAAATGAAATAATTTAACAACGCTTTAAGTGCATAAAACTCAAACATTAGCCGTCTGTTCCTTCCAAAAGACAACTAGTTACTTTTAAAAGGTACTTTCCTCTTTCTGCATAGAAGATCTGACTCTCATTTCTAAAAAAGGAAAATCTGAATTTCATTGCACACCATTTTCGCTAATTACCGTATATACATCGTTGTGTTCAAGTTACCTTAGGTATAATACCATAGATAAATCGTATTACGTAGATACCATAGATATATTAGTAGAGATTTACTTATGGATTCGCTTACTTTATGTTCCTTACCGTGCTATTTGCTTACTTTATGTTCCTTGGCGCCTTTCCAAGCAAAGTGATCAAACACGTTATATTTGGAACTAGGGACGAGATCGTGTAATGCAACCAGACTAGTTTATGAGGCAACACCCATTTTTTTTTAGCCAATCAGAGATGTTTCTACTAACGATACTCCATATACGATAACTTGACTAGTAATTGGATTCAAATATAAGGAGTGATTTTCATTGCAGTTCATATAAAGAGAATTGAATTAAGAGAGAATAGTTTATTTGAGACGATATTAGTAAAGAAAATGAGTGGAACATTTACACTATTGGAGTAGTAGAGAAAATGAGTGGAATATTTACACTATTGGAGATTGATGGTGGAGCAGGTAGCAGCAATGATACAAGGGTACCAACCGTGGCTGTGGAAATAACACGAGGGTGTAGACTAAGCCTTGAATGGGATGATATGTATCGTAGATATGTGATATCATTGAGCAAATTAAATTTGAAGAGAAATTATATTTTGCTGCGAAATTGAATATTGTGCATATAAATAGACTTCAGGCAGCTTTAGATGCACTAGTGAAATATATTGATGAAAATAAATTGAATCAGTGATTAACATTGATGTAATTATAGTCAATAAAATTGTTTCTAAATCAAAGATATTTTCTTTCTATAGTAGGCTAGCGTATATTTTTTAGAGTAGAAAAAAGAATCATGGTTAGCCTAAAGTTGACTGTGAGAGTGTAAAAAATGGAAAGTTCTGAGAAGGAGCAAATCATGGGGAATCTTGTGTTTATCGAAAAACGTATGATTCTAGATGATGATTTTCTCGAGTTATCTATTCAAAGGAAGATATTTTCTCGGGGAATGCTTGTCGATATAATGAAAACTGATTCTCCGTCATTAGACTATTGCATGAAGCTTTTACGTTGTGGTCCAAAGGCATTTACACAATTTATTGACACATTAGTCACGACACAGCAATATGATATTGTGAATATGCTTTTAAACACTAGCTTAGAAATTTAGAACTTTTTTCATGAGAAAGATGGTGTTCAAGAATTATTTACTCCTCTCTCTCTTTATCCCACTCAATTTGTTGATAGTAGCTCAGTTTTATTTTGGCGCTGAGAGTGTCAACACATGAAAAAATGTTCCATACATGTCCACTATGCATGTACACACTGGGCAGCTGGTCATCATGTGAGAATTGTACAATGATTGATGAGTATGATGAGAAGTGTCGATTATGCAACCCGTGTAAATTGCATAGAGGATATGCTGTACAAATTAAAGGTTGTAATTCCTGTCCTGAATGGGTGTGTGACTCTCATCCTAGAAGGCACCTATGCTCGAATTGGCACTATGATAAATGGAATCAGTGGGAGAAAACATATCCTGGTATGATTGAAAAGAATCCTAAGCGTAGTTTTAGTTTATTGCTAAGAGATTGGTATCGTCGTGGCTTTAGATTTTTCTGGGAGGAGGAGCCAGGTCAGCAATTCAACTGTTGGAGTAACAAAAGAATTTGGTTTCTACGTCATCGTTGTGAATACAATGGCTACTATGATTATAAGCCCACTGATTTTTATTTGGCTGTGACGGAATGTGATTCGCCACTTGAGGACATTGTTTGTGACATTGCTTCAAATAAGCAAATTGAAAAGTGTGAATTCTATAAAATCATTGAGAATAGTATCATTTACTATACAAAGAGATATGGCAAGAGTGAAGTTAAACTCTATGGTAGAAAATGTGACTCTGACATTGCAGCACATCAGGATCAGTATACTGTGAATTCAGATAATCTACCTGAATTAGTTGTTCTCGATAAATACCTATACCTATTATAATATTAAATCTAAAGAGTAGAAAAGTCGTTTTTTATCATGTATATACATTATTTTTATTAATAAACAATTTCACATACATTTTTAGAACATTTTATTCGTAGGTCACTAAAATCAATATTAAACAAGTTTGTAAGTATATCTTCCACTAGAAAGTCATTCAATCCAAGGAAATCCAACGTAGATGTCGAAAAACTGTTTGTAGGTATAGCCACGACAGCTGAACATGAAAAAGAGCATTGCATGATAGCCGCATGTCATAGTCGTTCAATTCTGCACTCTCCTTTGATTTTGAATAATAGTTTTCCCACTGCTGTCAATGAAGTTGCTGATGTGCGGGGTGTAGGATTTATATAATAGGCCAAGAGGAAAAAAAATTCAATATTTTTCGCTGTCTGAAAGATGCATAGCCAATGGACTGTCTTCAAAGTCAATGGACTGCTATTAATAATGATTAGGGTATTGTTAACTCTTTTTCAATTTCAATAAATTTTTTCAATGAAGTCTGATGGTATGCAATAGGACTTGCACTGGGACATGTATGGATCTATACTAAATACAATGATTATTTGGTTTGTGTTCATGGTGCTTGGTCTAGTAGAAAACTGCCGTCGGGTGTGATTTCCCAATAGGTTTTAAATTGACTCAATGATATTAGCGTGATACTCTCAGTCAAAGTATAGGCAAATGTGCACTCCACGCATACATTCCCCGTTCGTATTATACTCATATCCTGGGAGCCAGACAGATTCAAAACGATAGAACCATGATATTTTAACAACATCTAACCTGTTATTACATTTTCATATAGTTGAGAATCATAATTCGGGAATCGCATGGTCAACACGCACAGAATTGTGTAGAAGTATCTATCAAATGAAAGTGTGTACAGTGTAATTCCATCCACTTTACACTCAAAGTTGGAGAGACCAAAAAAATTAAAATCATGGGGTGATGCAGTCCAGGATCCAACGGCAATCCCACTCTTCACAAGGGCCAAAGCGAGTTTTGATGGGATTTCTCTATTGATAAATGATGAATCGGTATAAATACGAGAGCTAGTGGCAATGTGACGTTGATTGGTGATCGTACGGGGGACAAGAAGTTTAATGTTGTTGCCATTGGCTCTTAGCTTTTCCAACGCCAATGCAACAGAGCTCAGAACCTGTTGTTTTCGAATGTTGAGAATGGCCGAAGTAATAACGATACTTGTATCGAGTGCTGCGGGAAGTGTTTTTCTCAAAATAGAATTACACGGAACTATTTGTAACTTCATGACAATTTTGACATTGCGGGGTAGTCATTGGGATATAGTGAATATCTCATGATTTAATTTTCCAACCAAATGGTATAATTGATAATGATGAATTGATAAATGATGATAAATGAATTGATAAATAATGAAATAATTGATAAATGATGAATCGGTATAGCTACGAGAGCCGGTGGCAGTGTGACGTTGATTAGTGATTGTGTGGGGGAGAAGAAGTTTAATGTTGTTGCCATTGGTTCTTAGCTTTTCCACTGCCAATGCTACAGAGCTCATAACCTGTTTTTTTCGGACGTGGAGAATTGCCGATGTCATAATGACATTTGCATCGGGTGCTGCAGCAAGTGTTTTTCTCAAAATGTAATTCGAAGGGGCTAGTTGCAACTTTATGTCAATCTTGACATTTGGGGGGTAACCATTGGGATATATTGAATATCTCATGATATAATTTTCCAACTAAATGTTACTCCCGCCTCACTGCAGTAGTCAACTCACCGTAAGTATCAACACCTGATCGATATTCATAGCCCAATGACTGTCCTCTCAACTCATTATGCGCCTTTGGTGTCATCATCATAAATTGTATGTAGCTTGCATAGTTGGATAAATTATTGCTAGTGCTCACCAATGTTCCATTAATAAATACATTAATTTGTTGTGTAGAATACAGTTTTCGTAGGATAGACCATCGGCAGCAGTTGGAGTTGTATTATCTGACTTTTTCTTCACAGCAACATTTAAATCAATAAATGTAGATGACAGATCAATGAAATAGTCTTCATTGGAAAATATCTGAAAGTGTATATTTTCCAAGAGGGGTTGCTGGGGATGAAATTGTTCATAGTAGCCATACTTGACAGTGACATCAACATTTTCAGCATTGAACAGATTCAATGAGGAACTGATTGATGGAGGTGATTCCTTTTGGGGGAGATAAGTCATCTTAAGAGAAGAAATCCAGTGACATCAACATTTTCAGCATTGAACAGATTCAATGAGGAACTGATTGATGGAGGTGATTCCTTTCTGGGGAGATAAGTCATCTTAAGAGAAGAAATCCTTCTTTAACCTAACAATCTTTTTCTTTTCCTCTTATTGGTCTTCTTCGTTTTATTCCTCAAAGTCCTTGTTGATGTCCTTCGCTTCCCGCCTGGGTAGAGACTGATCAGTGAATAACACGCACGCATTCTTTTCAATCCCTTCCCATTTTGCTTAGATTTTAATTGCTTACCAACGGCTCTTGCTGAAGATCTAATATTTTCCTTAACACTCTCGTTGAAATTTTTACCCGACCCCCAGTCCTGTAGTGTTAAGGCAGCAAAATTTGATGCAGCAGGTACACGATATTTTATTGCAAGGGGTAGTGCAGAACGAAATAGCCTAGCAAATCAGCTACCAAGACCATAGCCAGACATTGTAGTATGCCCCTTGTAGTAGTCCAATCCATGACCTATTTGACGTAGACTCAGAGCACCAACATAGCAATTGATAATACAGGACAGACAAATGGAATTCTTCTATTGTTCATTTTAGGTGGTGCTGTCAACGACGATAGGTCGAAAAAGACATGTAATCACGGTTAAACATTTTTTTATTGCTAGAGGGTCACCCAATTCACTTCTTAGTGTTAACTGATAGAGTTCCAAATACGAAGTGTTTACAGGAACATACTGAAGATGCTGTATATTATAGTGATGAACAAGTTCATGAGATGTTTTTCGTTCAATAAAACGTAGGAGGGGGATATTTGATTTACCGACTCTCGATGTTTTCACAAAGGATGCATAGAGAAATCTGCAAGAGTCCGAGATGAAACCAGGTGGATAATCAGTAAAAATAACTTGATCCATTCCGTTAACAGTACCAGCGTTTTTCCCATTGATAATATCCTGTTTAAAGCCAAGAATGTCTCTCAGATTGTCATTGAGATGAATCATTTCAGTGTCAACAGATGAATTAATATAAATCCTATTGTGTTCCATTGAATAATTAAAATGGAATGTACACTCCTACGATATACGATTTTTCTCTTCATTGTACGACAATAATCTGTCATGTTATCATATTCAATATATTTCAATTTAACATGTGGATGTTCACAAGATTTAAGTGCTTCAAACCATTCATACTCGACAAAGAGTGACCAATCGAATGTTATAGCTTTTATATCATACACACGATCATTTCTCAGGATGTCATAGGTATTTTTGAGAATACAGTCGACAAGAGCCGCTTCATCCGCACCGTCGAATTTGATGGCAGGGGAGAGTTTAGTCCAAAAATCACTTGTTTTATTCAAGTCATTGTGGAGAGTATCAGAAACTTTGGACATGAAAGTTTCGGTGTAATCATTGGGCTTTGTCAATATCTTCAGCACTGACAAAAGAACCGACATTAGAGTAGTATCTTAGACACCAGGCTAGCAATGGTTTCCTATCCTCAAAAGTACGTGTCTTTAATATATTCGCTTTTTGATAGATTCCACTATTATTTTTAAATGTTGGCAGTTCATAGGCTTAAAAACCGCCGAGAATCTATTCAGCTTTGGTATCTCGCAGCCGATAAGTTATGGGTTTGGTGTCTAAGATTTTTGCCACTTTAAAAAGTTCTGTGGACCACAAGTAATTAGCCTTTTCAAAAACATTAGTTGTTCTATTAATTCGAACAGTATCACCAACATTAAATTTTTTCTTCTTAAAAATCGTTTCATTAGAATATTGTTTAAGAAAAGTATCAATTGTATCATGATCAGAATTGTGAATTTCCGTTGGGGCTGAGTTGGACAATGATAGATGAGGTCGTTGATTATAAATCAACATGATTTTATCTAAATCATGAATAAAAGCAGATGTATTTTTCAATGTACAATATCTTGAAATGGCCAATGCAGCCTTTATAGGACTATGACTATGATAGAGCAGTGTATTATATTTCATTAGTACTTTTTCAACATGGGGATTAACAAATTCACTACCCAGATCCGTTTGAATTTTTCATATGAATCCTGTTCCGGAATACTTTCTATAGCCTGAGCAACTTCAACACCTCTCTTTGACCGCAATGGAATGGCATATGCATAACGACTAAAAACACTGATTGCAAGTAGAATGCACTTGTGAGGTGTATTGTGACGTCTTTGAATCTCATCTAGAGTTAAGAGATCTGCTTGCATTATATGCAATGGGAAAAAGGCTTTAGTTTTTCGATAATGATTAGCACGAAGCCTATGATTTCTATGCAGAGTGTAACTTGATTCATTTTATAGGTAGTCTTGTACATTTTTAGAGTGAACACCAGTGATTTTGGAAAGAGTGGTGGGGGAACTTAAACTTCCCGCTTCACCAATATTTTCATAAACATGTTTCAGTACTTCAACCATTTTGAACGTAAACACTTAGTGTAACGTCCGCTACCCTTTTGTATACTGGTGGTTGGTTGTGGCGGTGACATTGACTTGATACGTCTTCGCTTTTGTCTAGCTATCAGTGGTGTGGTCCTCCTCATTGTCAAATCAGTGTTTCCACTAGGTGTGCTAGTATTTTTCAAAGATTGATTTAAAATCTTCTTCTTCTTCTTGTTCATGTTTTAATGATATTGACGAGGGAGCATGTTCATTTAATTTTTTTAGAATATGCCTATTGCTAATAAGACTTTAGGGGAAGTTTAATGTATTTAGAAAGTTGTATAGATGACTGTCAAATGATAATAGTCCTTTACGATTTGTAACCATATCATAGATTAAATCAAGTAGATTTTAGCTCTTGCCCTGAATTATAATCCTTGTCACATTGCTATCAACTTGAATATGATCTTGACCAATTTCCATGAGATATGTTATGAGTCGTTTACTTTGTTCACGATATGAGTGGGCAATTAGATTTTAAATTCTCGACACAAATGAATCCAATTCCTCCTTCTTTAATTGTGTTCCACCAGTGATATCAGAAGAATCCTGAGGAGATGGGTCTTTTTGTGATCAATGACACTGGCTTTCGGACGATAGGGCTTATGTTTGTTCACTTGGCGAAGTACATCTTGAAGTAAAAGCAATTTTTTATCATCCTCAATATTCTCGTTGTCAATGAATTTACTCAGATTGTTCTCAAAGTGTTCCACGGGTGAGAGAGCGAGTTCTATTGGAGTTAATTTATAGGGTTTAGCCATCTAGAGAAAACTGTTTACAAGTCCTGAAATTATCGGCAGTAAAAGTGTGAAAAGCTACCGCCCGCCTGAAGAAGACGTTTCCTTTTAAAAGTCTTTCCTTTCTTTTTACAAGCCAATGTACGTACAATGGAACGATGTTGATTTACCGGTTACTTAACTACTTCTGGCAATTGAAAATTGCCCTCAGTCAAGTATAAACAAAACTTAGGTGATAGATTAATGAAATCGTTGTCACCACTATTGAATATGACTTTCTTAAGTGAGGGCTTCGAAGTGCTTAAAACGGAAAATAAACGTCTATTTTTATTTAGTTTCTTCAGTGTCATGATGGCAACTAATAGGTCTTTATACTGTTCACTGGGAAATATACTGTAATTTCATTGTCAAAAATATCTATGACTACACGCAGATCCTCGGGTGTATTTTGATGAAGATCCAATAGGATGTAGCCGTAGGGTTTGTTAGTTGCCTGATTCTATGATTAGAGCAGAAATTTAGGTGCGCCGGGGTATATTTGTTTATTGAGAGTTATTAGCGAGCTATAATCACGAACAACTCTGTAGATGACATAGTAGGTACAATTCAATGCAAGTGTTCACACACATTTGCTCTGATGAAAGAGATTGTGTAGAACCAGAGTAACGGAAATCTGTTCATGATGAGAGCGAACAGTGAACAGTTGTAGTATTTCCCGGGACCATTGTTTAATATATTCAGCTAAATCATCAATAATCAGCCAAGAATTTGATTCAATAATGTCGAAAATATCAGGTCTCTGTATGAATTCCATCTACACCAATCCCGACATAGCAATTACTTTTATTTTATCGTATGACTCCGTCCAAATACTGTAGCAATAGTAGATTTTTTCGGCTTTTCCACAAACATTTTATCACAATTTTTAATTATTTTAGTTAAGAGTTTCGTTTTGCCTGACAGTGATGGACCACACTGAAACGATCTGAATGGTGTTTTAAATTGATACATGTTCCCTTCAACAGTTCACCTACAACTAACTGTAGACTATAGATGTCTAATGACTAAATAATTTCCCTACTACTAGTACTACTACTACTACTACTACTACTACTACTACTACTACTACTACCACTACTACTACTACTACTCCGTTCAGGAATAATGAGAAGAAGAAAAAAATCAATAAAGAATCATATTTGTTTTATTATTAACATAAAAACAGCACTTTATATATAATACATTACAAAAAAAAAACACATTAAACAAGAAAAATACGCTTATGATTTTTTTATTTATTCATTTATTTATAGGAAAAAACACAAACATTTATTTTAAAAATGCACTAGAAAAAGCAGTTTAATAAATATACTTTTTTTATTTATAAAAAGTACAGCACTTAATGAAAAATACACTTAAAATAATATCGCATTTTTTTACACCATTTTTAATTTTAATGCAACAACAACAACAACAACATGTATATTTATAAAAGTAAAAAAAATCTGCTATAAGTAAAAAAAGATACCGTTGGTGGCGGCGCCCCCCGCTGGCGGCCAAACGGGCGGCCGAAGCCCCCCCAGGGCCACGAGGCCCCCCAGGTTATAGGAAATTTGTTTTATTAGACTTTACTCAAACCGAGACTTTCCCTATGGCTAACAAATTCGGCTCGGTCGGAAGTTAAGTAGTTCCCAAGGGGGAGGGTACTCACACCGTCTTGACAAACATAGACCTTGTCGGAATAGTACTCATGGCAATTTTTCCTATATTTACAGTGAAGTTCCTAAAGTTTAACGAGCGAATTGCCACCATTTTCGCTCGTGGAATTGTATTTTCAACAATAAAATCCCTATAAATGTCCATGTCAAAACTCTTATCCACATAGTGCCTAGGTACTCCTTTGCAAGGTTTTTAGATTTCCTCGTCGCGTGTCAGTATAAAGTACACCTTCGGACTTACAAACATACCACGGGGAATCATTTCACTTCCCGTTTCTGATTTTAAAAATAAAAGTTGATTTGGCACCTGACGTTTCACTAGCTCTGGGTAGACCTCCCCACTCCAGTTGGTGTAGTCCATCCGAGAACTGATGATTTTACCGTGCGCCAAATCATCAAGTAGGTTTTGAGTTTTTACTTTTAACAGTAGAGGATCTGTGTCCCCATAGCGGACCTCTACTGGTCCCTTTCACTAGGCACATTGTAGTAGAATTCTAACATGAGCTTTTTAAAGAATTCCAAGATGGCACTGACTGCAGCAATTTTTTATTCAGGATAATGTTTCTTTTTTTCTATTCAATAGTATCATGTCCGGGCCAATGATTGTAAAGGAAGTGTAGTTTGGATCGGCAATAATTCGAGCACACTGTTCGGGATCGGTCGCAACGTCACAACAATTCCTATTGCGAACACTTTCGCACATTTTACAAAACGCCGAATTTAAAATGAGCTTATAGATTTCTTTTTCGACTTTTGTTTTCGCTTCAGAACGTTTCATGACAAAAGTGTCAACAAACGTTTTCATATAGGGTTTTTGACAGAACTGGAGGGCTCTATGAACCTTTCTGACATTGAAACCGTTGTTGCACATCCATTTTAAAGCCACAGGATGTAAAACAATATTTTTCTTCGGCAGGAAGTCCGCAATAAGTTTTTGTTTTGAAGGTGTCAAATGCAATCCCTCCACTCCACCGAACATCTGTTGCGGTGACTCAAAGAGCCCCTAGAAACAGGTCTATTGATGCATGGAATCTCCCCATCAATTTCAAGAAACCATCCAACCGGCCCACTGTCCTCAACACTGTCAATCTTGGGGAAATTGGAGGCTTGAGGGTCATTGAGACATTTATAGTCATCGCAGGGTTGTGCATAATGAGACATAGCCGAGGGGTAGAGGGAATTCATATCAAGGAACACTACATCCGATTTTGTTCCCGTCTTCTCTCCAGTTGGATCAGTTTCAAAGATACGATCCCCATGAAAAAAGGTATCCACCCCTCAATGACCTGTCGATAAACAGATCTTTATCAATGTCAGTAATGAGCCCGATTTTTTCCCCACTATTCTTTAGGATGAGGTCAATTACCAGATGAGCAGATGAAAAATAATACCCTATATCCCGATTAAATTCTTCATATATTTTGTCCGTATTTTTACGCATAATGTACAACAGAGTAAGCACATCACTTGAAAAATACAGCTTGCAGTAGTCAAACCCATTTTTAGAACCCCCCTCTGCCCACACTTTTTTGTACAAACTGTATTCATCAGGAGCACACCTAAGATCGTCTACACTGTCGTAAAACGACTCGATTGAGGGAATAGTTTCCTAGGTGAATCTCGACATGGAGTTTTAATAATCATTAGGATACACGCCCTTGACCGTCAACAAATTATATAAATCATTTGGAAATTGTTGCTTGAGAAGGGGGAAAGCGTTGCAGCCGTCATCGTTTTTCTGCACTTGAATAAATTCGTTCAAAGAATTGGGAAAAAACTGAAGGAATCTAAAAAGCGAATTTTATTCGTGTACTCAACGTCGTCTTCAACATATCTCCACATAAATTCCAAAAGAAGCAACTTTTCCACTTATTTAGGAATGATTTTGTAGGAAAAGCTGTATATCATCCATGCATCATCCACAACTCCATTTCATTGAAGATGTGCCATTGCTCGTAGCACATACTTCAGATCATAGTTAGAATTATGTATAAAAACCGGAAGAAAGAGCTGCTATTTAATTTTTAAATTAAATGAATTGTGAGCCCACCCCCGAAAGTTACTTTTCCCCGTTGAATTGGGGTCAATATGGTGGTTTTGATCCTGAACAGCATCTTTTGCGGCAAGAGCACCCCTACAAACCCAACAAACTGTCCCCTTTTCTAGTGCCCGTTTCTTCTTATCTGATACTGACATTGGGTAGTTGTTATGACGCAATCATGAAATAGATTTATTTGCTGTTTTTATTAAACACACCAATAATTTCTCCATGCTACCCTCCGCATCCATAGTCGCAAAAAACTTCCAATTGCATTTTATTGTTGGAATCGCGTCGGGCATGCGCATAGGAAACCGCTACGAGTTTATGTTCCTTGACTATATTTGGCCTTGATGGGTCTGATACCTCCAGCAGTCTTGTTTCACAGTCCAGAGATAATTTATCAATCTGCAACAGGGAATCTTGGAAGTTTTTAAATTGTAAAGTAGCTTTGTCTCCTGCCGGCATTTTTATCCTTTGATTCCCATGAAGTTTGCAATATCTCATGTTATCCGTGAATGTTCTTTTAGTTCTAAATGGGGAAAGAAAAAAGGGAAAATAGTGACGTTCCCCATATTTTTTGCCTTGAGATAAGAGTCGACTTATTGCCGTAACGGAGAAAAATGACCGTAGGAGTTTACATCTTTGGGAGGCTCATAGACAATCCAAACCCAATTTTAACATTATCTACCAACGGTGTCCTAACTGAATATAAAACTCCTTTTTTATTTGGTTTCTTTCCCCCATTTACAAATTCTGTGTCATACTAGAGAACAACCATCCCAACCAGAGATTTTCATTTCCTTTTTCAAATATGGTTATTTATCTCAAGGACACCGGAAACTTTCCCTCTAAATTTATTTTAGGGAAATTTTCTCCATCATTACGTGCAAGTCTTTCGAGATTTTTCATTGTTGAATAATTTTTCAATGTTTTATGAGCTGTTGCTAAAAATGCATATTTAAAACATTGCAACCCCGTGTCAAATCTGAAACCCTGAACCCCCCCCCCACCCCTGTAGCCGAAAAATCTTGGTGGCATTTTATTTTTCTACCCAGCCCTCCCCTTTTCATTACATTAAAAAAAAATTCAGATCATAAATGTGATTTTAACTTGTGCTGTTGACATTTTATTGTTGTTAACAAAAAACAGCCTATATTTATATTTAAAAAGCCTACATATTTTCTTTTGTAAATTTGTAAACCCTATGTTGAAAAAAGAACAGCCCATATTTTAAACAGGTTTAATTTATTTAAAAGTAAATTTAAATTTATTCCGAGCTTGCGCCAGCGCACAGTCTCAGATATGAATATGAAAATTAAATTAGGATATGCTAAGATTGTTGCCAATAGAGGTAAATATAATAAAATTTGCTTTCAATCTATTGAGTTTAAGATCCATATGTTCAATGTATAAAATTGTGGACCCCCTTCCCTTCTTATTAAATATGTCCAAAGTGGATATTAATTTATTGACCCAATTAAAACAATTACCCTCAAATTCATTTAGACCAGGGTATAAAATTTGGTTTCCAGTTGAAAAAGGAAAATTAAAAATGTCCCCTGATATCCCCATTTGTAAATAAACATTTTGATTGACTGGTGCCTTAATCCCCCCTGACCGCCCCAATTGTGAATCTGAATCTCAATAAGTGCTCGAATTCGGTCAATGTAGGTATGAAGAACATTTACAGGGTCTGTTAAAATGATACCCCCGTCAACAAAGTTTTCCTCAGGAGAATTAAAATCTACCCTATGTGTTTGTAAGTGTCCTAGAACAGATTCTAACAGATAAAATTCACGTAGTTCCGGGGAATCGACAATATTTTCATGTCCTGCACCTATTTTTACAGGACCTAATTCACTAATAATAAAATCATCGTCAAAAATGTCCCCGGAAACAGAAGATCCAACAATTTCTATAAGACCATTCATCTCTTCCGTTATAAACTGGAAATCCGGGGATACTAAACGACGTACCTTCACTAACATCATCAGATCGTTCCGGTAAAAGTGGACAATTATCCATTATATTCTGAAGTCCTGGGCCAGGGAAGGTAGTTGTTTTGTAGCTTTCCCCTGAAACTAAAATGAATGGATTGAGTTTTTTTTCTTTCTTTGAGGAAAGTTTTATTACAATTATAACACACTATTTATGTTTTTCTTAGTTGGATTTGTATTCACATTATTTATCAAACAAATGTTTTTTTTAATTGGATTTGTATTCGTATTATTATTATTTATCAAAGAAATGCATAATAAATTAAAATTTTTGCTTATAGCATTATTTATAAAACAAGTGCATAATAAATTACGAATTTTGTTAATAGCATACACACACACAACGCGACGTTTTGCTAATAGCAATAAAATACAATAAAAAAATATCTGTCGAGGAGGTACCATTAGCTCAGGAAGAATCGGTAACCTATTTCTCCTGAAGTATTTCATTATAGTCACATCACATAAAGAAAGAAAAACGAGCAAAAATGGGGTTTTTATAGGCCAAATGAAAATACTGAAAAAACAAAGCGAATATTTCGAGAGGACAAACGTCTCTCTTCTTCAGCGCGAAACGAAAGGATGTATCCAAGTAAAACGCGGAAAGTCAATGTGAAAGGAACCAAAAAACCAAAAACTTAAAAGATGAATAAAATTCAATAAAAGCCAAATGTTAAAAGAATTAAAACCAAATACCTAATAACCATAAAAGCGAGTTATTCACTAGTTGGTATAGCACACACAACGCGACGTTTCGGGTAATAGCCATAAAGTAAAATAAAAAAATATCTGTCGAGGAGGTACCATTAACACAGTAAGAAGCAATAACCTATTTTTCATGAAGCATTTCAAGTCTAGTCACGTGTTTACCGGGTACTAAATAAGTACCATTTTTTCATCCTCCTCAAAACTTAATTTCCCTCCTCACATTATATTGATTGAATACTTGTCCTCACCCCTCACCCATATAAAGTAGCCAAATAGAGCTTAATCAATTCTATATTTCACCATTTTTATGTTATTAATTACACTGAAAATAATTGAACAGAAAAAAAGCCCGATAAATATTTACTAGTTGCTATGGCATACACAACGCAACGTTTGGGGTAATAACAATAAAGTAAAATAAAAAAAAATATCTGTCAAGGAACTACCATTAGCACAGTAAGAAGCAATAACCTATTTTTCATGAAGCATTTCAAGTCTAGTCACATGTTTACCGGGTACTAAATAAGTACGATTTTTCACCCCCCTCAAAACTTAATTCCCCCTCATAGCTTTATATTAACTAAATACTTGCCCCACCCCTCGCCCATATAAATTAGCCACATAGATCTTAATCAATTCTATATTTCACCATTTTTATGTTATGAAAATAATTGAACAGAAAAAAAATAATTGAAAATAATTGAACAGAAAAAAAAGCCCTATAAATATTCACTAGTTGGTGTGGCACACACAACGCAAAGTTTGGCTAATAGCAATAAAATACAATAAAAAATATCTGTCGAGGAGGTACCATTAGCTGAGTAAAAATAAGTAAACTATTTCTCCTGAAGTATTTCATTATAGTTTCACTCTCGTGTTTACCAGCTACTAAATAAGTACCAAAATTCATGTAGCAAAGTTAAGGTTTTTTTCCATCCCTCCATCCGTTTCTTCAAGACCCCTAATCCTTTTTCCTATGTTAAATTGTGAGCACATTATAAATTTGAAAGCTATCTGATAAATGGGCGTTACCTTGGAAATTACAGGTAGGTCGGTATAAACTGTTCGGGGTGCGAAGTGGATCACACCATCCCTCCTCAAGTTCATGGTTCTGATTATGTCCATGTCAGTGCTAACTGGGCCGGCATCCATCTTTGACCGCTTTTGACTTGATGTTTCAATATCAGAGTCCTGGAAATAAAACCAATTTTAGTTTTTTCTACTCACATGTTTACCAGCTACTAAATAAGTATCATTTTTCACCCCCTCAAAACTTAATTCTCTCTCCTAGCATTATATTAAATAAATACTTGCCCCCATCCCTCACCCATATAAAGTAGCCAATAAGAGCTTAATCAATTCTATGTTTCACCATTTTAATGTTATTAATTACACTGAAAATAATTGAACAGAAGAAAAGCCCGATAAATATTCACTAGTTGGTATAGCATAAACAACGCGAGGTTTGGGGTAATAGCAATAAAGTAAAATAAAAAAATATATGTCGAGGAGGTACCATTAGCACAGTAAGAGGCAATATCCTATTTTTCATTAAGCATTTCAAGTCTAGTCACGTGTTTACCGGGTACTAAATAAGTACCGTTTTTCACCCCCCTCAAAACTTAATTCCCCCTCCTAGCTATATATTAACTAAATACTTGGCCCCACACCTCACCCATATAAAGTAGCCAAATAGAGTTTAATCAATTCTATATTTCACCATTTTTATGTTATTAATTACACTGAAAATAATTGAACAGAAAAAAAGCCCGATAAATATTCACTAGTTGGTATAGCACACACAACGCAACGTTGGGCTAATAGCAATAAAGTGCAATAAAAAAAATATCTGTCGAGGAGCTGCGATTAGTTCAGTAAGAAGCAATAACCTATTTCAGATGAAGCATTTGAAGTCTAGTCACATGTTTACCGGGTACTAAATAAGTACCATTTTTAACCCCCTAAAAACTTAATTCCCCTCCCAGTATTATATTGCCTATAAGCAGACTCTTTTTCCTACAAATCTAAGCCTTCGTGGATAATTCATTAGTAACGAAAGTGGCAGAACCCTCCATTGGGCGCTGCCCCTTCAATTCCACAATACCCAATCCCAAAAGATGACAATTACAGATCTTTTTCAATTATATATGACACGGAAGATAATTGCTATCTGTTGAGTGAAAATAGAAATATGCAGTTGCGAACGCTATTTTAGCCAGATATCCTTATACCTGGACATCTGCTATGAAACTAGCGAAAAATATGCGATCCCTTGTCAATTCGAAAAATATTACACGTAATTAAAAGACAGCTATAAAGAAAAACCTTTGCTCACTGCTTAAAGTAAAAGCCAGATTCAAATATCGTTAAATGCTAATTATAATCACCAAATCCGAAAGACATATTGGCAGATACCTATAGGAAAAAAGGATCAAGTTTTTATGATAATTCAAGAATAATGTACATTTACTTACCGTCATAATTCTTTTGTTCTCCATTAGAAAAACGAATAAATGTGATTGTAATAGGCTTAATAAAAATTTTATTATTCAACTGCTACAGAAAGATCAATTTCTGCTATAGTTATAGCAGGAAAAAACGAAAATAAACGTCCTCCAGCTGTAAACCAGTATTTCTAGAATAAGACCATTCTTTGAACATGTAATATAAGGAACTTTAATTTCGAATATTGAACCAGGAAAAAAATACATGTTATGGTGATAGATGAACGAACTTGCTAAAGCATATATCGTCTAAACCAGTTTGATTGCATTACACAATCTCGTCCCTAGTTCCAAATATAACATGTTTGATAACTTTGCTTGGAAAGGTGCCAAGGAACGTAAAGTAAGCAAATAGCACGGTAACGAACATAAAGTAAGCAAATCCATAAGTACATCTCTACTTATATTATGATATATCACCGTAGATACATCTTATTATCGTATCACCTAAATACATACATTCATATTACCGTAGATGCATCGTTCAAGTTGCTGTTTATAGAGGAATTCGACAAATTGTGCAACAATCCTCCACCCCAGTAGACTTCCAGCGACGAATCGAATAGGCTACTGACCTTAACCATCGTTGCGAATGTATTGATTGATGCCAAATCTTCTAGGGAGAACTTTGAATTATAGACTCAACATCAAACACGTAATGTAGTGGACCTCTCCATAATTGTATTTCATATTACTGGTGTGACTTCAGCTGCCTCCTGGCCAGGGTTTGTTCCCCATCCCACGCTCTTGACTTATTCCATTTAAGAATAGAGACCGTCAAGGAGCAGTCACATCCCAATCCTTTTTAGTTAATGCTTACTTGATGCTGAAGATTTGTGTTCATCTTCGCTCAATCCGTCTTTTATTAACCTATCTTTGGTAAGGTTTACAGACGAAATCCTTAATCTAAGCCCACCTGTTCAAAAGAAAATTGAAAGTTTCGTAATTGGCTGCTTATCAGAAAGCTTGACTTCAATTCAATTCTTCAAAATTGGATATCATCTAATTTTCTTAGGAAACTGATTCCTGTGTTTCTACCATAACCTTCGGTTCTAGTTCTGTCAAGCCCGTTGACCATCTAATTTACCTATGTCTACCCATAAGTTTGTCAATCCGCTGTGCCTGAAAACTTCTTAAAATCCAACTTCAATAACAAATTTCAAGGTCTTTCGCTTCCGTTGTGTCTCGCAAACTCTGATTCAACCGGCCGCTTTTAACAAGTCCATGCATCGCTGTTGCTCTTCTTCACATGCTATATGCCACTCTCTTCTTGAAAATTCTCGCCAAAACTGACTAAAATAAAACTAGATCAATGTATTTTTGTTTTACAAAAACCTTGCTTCATCTGCCTCCATTGTACAGGAATACGCAAGTTGCCGCAAAATTCAAAGTCGTAGATCTTGACGTTACCATTGCTAGAGGGATAGCGAAGCAAAAAAGAAATGTTGACTTACGCGAATGGTCGTATCTGCTCACTCAGTGATTATATTTGAGATTTTTTTTCTTTTTATATTTTTTGATCCATGTTTAGTTTTCTTTGTTAGTTTAGCTGTCATAATTTCTTTCTGCTTTTTTCATAAGTGCTCTGTCTTGTTGTGTGTTGGTTTGATGAATTTTTCAATTAATAAATGTGTAAACGATATAATTAATGTGTCATTTTAAATGTGTTTAAAATGTACCCCAAGCTCAATGTTGTTGTCCTAGTCCCTTCTTTTTCAGGTTTTTATATCTCTACGGATATGATCCATGCTAAGATAATTATGCGTCAAGGTGGCAGAATTTTACCATTGCAATAATACTATCACCGAGAAGCAATAATTTCTTATGAATCTCTCATTGCTTAACTCTGCTGATTGATATCAATTTTCTCGCTCGCCATCCCACTCAATATCTATTTAAAACATAATTATGATTCGTTCATAAAGCCCTTCAGTATGATTGGACTCTCGTATCTATAAAAAAAAAAATCTTCTTGCCCATAGTCTCAATAATAAGCTACCAAGAGCCTTACTCTCGATTTTTGTGATACCATCCTTGGGAGTCACCTGAGCTTCCCTATTTTATCTACGTTGAACGGAATTTGGTCATTTCTTATTACCACTTCTGTTTCGGTTTTGCGGGCATGGTGAGAATTACTTGTTGCAAAAAAACTCTTTTTGGCTGTTTTTTTGCTTGCTTCGATTGACAGTGCTAGGCCAACTATATATTCTCATCTGTTAGCTCAGGCTTCTGGAACATTTTGACGGCAATAAACTAATGGTAATACTTATGTAATTCTGTTAATTTTGTATACTTTCAGACAATCCAGAAAGAAATCTAAACTTACCAGAAGATGGGTATAATTTTTTGATCTGACATCCATGGTTATCTTCTTGTGGCATTAGTTTCCATATTAATTTATAGAGAATATTTACATCTGGCCAAGCGTGTGAATAACTTTTGGTAACAATTCTTACACCATGATTAGACACCAACCGTAGGGGTAAGAAGCTCTAGAAAGAAGTGAGGTAATGAAAATCAAACCTAACTTCTCCTTAAAAGTGGTCACTGAGGTCAAATCTTAAAAATCAATTGCCCTTTACAAATTTTTAAACAAGCTGCACCATTTCCTTGCTGGGGGGAGGGGGAATCAATGAACAAAGATCTAATTTTGTTTGTCAAAAAAAACTACAGACCAAATCTTTAATAACAGTCTCATGGGGATTCCCCTTCCGCCTCATTCTCACCTGAACTTTCATAAGTTTTACTAATAAACAAAAACCTGACATTAAAACCAGTAGTGTCATGCAATTGCTAATTTTCTATAATTTTTGATAATGGCTAATTTGCTAAATTTGCCAATAGCTAATTTTCTTATTCTACTATTGACCTGTTTTACAATAGTTCAGCTAATTCAGTTCTCATTCAGCCGTCAATTATTGAACTTGTTTGACTGCATTTAACCTAACTCAGCAGATGCAATGTAATGTTTGTGACTGTGAATACTCATGAGAGCATGAAATAACTTTAATTAATAATTAGATACAAAGGAGTTTCCTGCATCCTGTAATTTTTGGGGAGCGATTTCTATTTTAAGAAAGTTTCTGATTTAGGTATTAGCCATACCCTCTTAACAGCATATGTAAACTGCACGCTGCGAAATAAAATAGAAGTAAACGTAATCGAATTGAAGCTGAACTATCGGAGCACGTGATGAACTGTACAAGTAATTCTGATGGTAGCGTTCTCGCTGATTGTCAAAGGTCAAATGCTGAGAATATTATGAAAATTCTGGAAAAGGTCCAGTCTATAAATACGAATATTGAGGCACTCAAGCATAATGTCTTGGAGATGAAAACTGATTTAAGTGCAGTGACCAATCGTGTTATATCGATAGAAAATAAAAATAATGTACTTGAGAATGAACTTGCAAAAGTGAAATCAGAACTTTTGGTTTTAAAGAATATTGTACCGAGTCAATCGAAGATAATTAATAAATGTAACGAGGAAGTGAATTCAGAAGTCAGTCAATTGTTTGTTGAAGAAAATCACAATGTGCAGCTTATTATTTTGGGGCTTAAATGAAGTACCTACTAAGGATGCCGAGTCTCTGATTTCGAGATCCGCTGGTGCATGGATTGTCATTTGATAGCGGTTATTTGCCGTCTTTTAATGTTGTTCAGTGCTCTAAAAGTTTGTAGGAATTAAATTGGACAATAGATAGGTTCGATTTTCTATTTTGAGTAATGCGAAAAACTTAAAAGGACATTTTTGTTGACGATGATGTCACGCCTCGTGTGCGCATTGTGCGCAAGGAGCTCCTGGGTATCCGTAAATTTCAACTGGAAAAAGGAGTGGAATGCCGGATACACCTCCCCCCTTACCCCATGTTATTTTTGTCAAAAGACAGCACTGTAGCTAAAGTGCCTTGGTATGATACAAAGGGTCTGTTGATACCGTAATGTGTTTATTTTTGTTGATTAAGGCTTACTGAAGTTTTGTTATGTTAGTTATTGAATGGGGTTTGATGTTGGGGTTTGCATGAATTACTAAGTTGAGAGCCACTGCGTTAGGAGCTTGATAGATGAACGGATTTCAGGCAATATTTTCATGGCCTGTTCTTTTTCTTATTATTGTTTTGAAGTGGATTGTTTTTGTTTTTCTTATTCGTGTCTGTTTGTTATCTTTATTATTTTTGAAACCATGTACTGAGGAGTTTTTGGAATTTAATGGAATTTAATTCGCCTTCTTAATAATCTGGAAGCTTCTAATGTAGATTGTGGAGGTATACTTACGGAGCAGCTACACCGGGGCTTTGGCATCGGGATAGCAGGGCAATATAAATCTATTAGTTAGAAATATTTGCTTAAAGATGGAATTCAATCTGAGTATGGTGGTGCGAGAGGCCTTAAAGTATTCCACGTTAATTGCGAAGGGCTAAATTCTTCGTTTAATTTTTAAATGAAATATGTGAACTTTCTGTGTTTCAGGTTACCGGTCTTACGGATACCTGGTTGAATCACCACAACTCAGCTCTCTTACAAATTCCAGTAAACAAATTTTACAAAAGAAATCAACAGTTCAGACAACATGGAGAAAATGGAGGATATATTCGAAGCGATTTTCAGGTTTTGGTAAGAGATGACCAACTAGTCTATCAGGAAATTTGATTTGAACCCTTTATTCTTCAGCTTAGGCTAAAACCTAAAGATATATTTGTTAATATAATATATAGGCCACAATCTGGCTCCATACCAATATTTCTAGATCTTCTGAATAGGCAGCTTGAGAAATTACCAACTGGTTCGCATTCATTTGTGATGTTCAGGGATTTTAATATTGACCTTCAGGAGCTTGATATGAGTGCTTCTGTAGATTTTTTACAGCTTTGTATGTCCTATGGCTTATTTCCTACTATTAATATATGCACACGAGTCACCACCTTATCATCGAAGCTTCTTGACATCATTTTTTCTAATTTGGATTTTTCAGCTCCAAAAGTAATTATTAAAGGTGTATCAGATTATTTTGGGATTTCCACAAGACTTGAGGTTTGTATTCCCCCAAAGCCAGCACTAATAATTCCAGAGTCCAGTGCCCGTTTTTAGCCAGAGTAACCTTCAAAAGTTTAAGCAGGAAATTGCAGGAGTTGATTGGAATAATTTCGTCGATCTTACGAATGATATAAATATGAGTTTTCAAGGATTTTATGATATGCTGATTTTGATTATGACAAATTCTTGTATGATGATTCGTTCGCCATCAAGGAAAAATAATCCTAAGAAACCATGGCTGTCGCCTAGCTTGTTACGTTGTATTAATAAAAGAGATCACCTTTATAAAACATTTTTAAATAATAAAAATCATCCAACTTGTTCAAGAATTTATAAAAATTATAGGAATGCCCTTAATAAGTTACTGAGAAATGTAAAAAAAAAATGAAAATAAACTCACTGAAACTTGTGGTAACCATGCAAAAACATGGAAAATAATTAAAAGTGTGATATTGTCAGAAAATTCTATTTTCCCAAATGAAGTAGTAATGGGGAACTGGTTTGCCAACGAACAAACCAGAAGAGGTGTGTAATGTTCTTTCTCAACATTTTACTAATATTGGTGTACATATATCTTCCCATATTGTACCTTCTGATGATTCGGAGTTTTTTTTATGAAGACTCCAATTGATATTCCTATGTATATGAAACCCTTCTCTTGTGGTGAAGTAGAGAAAATTATTTTTGGAATGAAAAGTACTTGGGCCGGTAGTGATTCACTTAATCTTCTTATGATAAAAATAGCGTTTCCTTATATTGCGATGTTTTTACTTCCCTTATCAATATGTGTTTGAAACAGGGATGGTTTCCTGATTGCTAGAAAGTTACTAGGATAACTCCTATTTTTAAGCCGGTAATAAGAATGGTCTTATAAATTATCTGCCTATTTCCGTCTTACCTGTTATTTCTCGTGTTCTAGAAAAGTGTATTAACTCTAGACTATATGCTCATTTGGAACTGCATAAACTGTTAAATCCAATTCAAATTAGTTTCAGGAAGGGTAGACCTACAGAGATGGCATTATAATATATAACTTCGGTAATTAATGGAGTAGTGGTTTGTTTCTGGATTCGATTAAGGCATTTGACACGGTTGACCACAGTTTATATAATTAGACAGTATGATCATTCTCTATCTCTCCCATTATAAAAACCCGGACATTATAAAACCCATTATAAACAGGCTAAACAAGCTAAGGCAGAAAGAAGTGGGAGGTGCTTTTTGTTCAGGATGACCAGAAATGATCTGCAATAAGATTACTTGTACAAAAACCCGTAAACAAACCCAGTATAAAAAAGTCTAAACAACCTAATGCAGAAAGAAGTTGGAGGAGCTTTTTGTTCACGATGACCAGAAATGATCTGCGATAAGCTTACTGGTACAAAAACCAGTACAAAAACCCATTATAAAAAAGGCTAAACAAGCTAAGGCAGAAAGAAGTGGGAGGAGCTTTTTGTTCACGATGACCAGAAATGATCTGCGATAAGCTTACTGGTACAAAAACCCGGACAAAAACCCATTATAAAAAAGGCTAAACAAGCTAAGGCAGAAAGAAGTGGGAGGAGCTTTTTGTTCACGATGACCAGAAATGATCTGCGATAAGCTTACTGTATATTCTGTCTACTGTGCTGTTGACCATCAAATATTTTTGCGAAAATGTGAATATTATGGACTAAGAGAGACTACTTTATTTTATGGACTGATGGACTTAAGTCTTATTATGGACTTAATACTACTCTATGGACTTAAGAGAGACTTGGCTTTGCTTCCTGATTATCTCCAAAACAGAGAGCACTACGATAACCTTAACGGATTTTCTTGAATTAAAATTCTTGTTAAAGGTGGTGTCTCTTAGGGCTCTGTATTAGGGGAGGAAGTAACACTGGGTTTATTTAAAAAATAAAGTATACATAATCGATTCCCTGAAGCAAGCTTGTGCGGGAGAAAACCCTCCTAATAAATCAAAAAAAAAACCCAAAAAAACAAGATAAAAAAGAGAAGGAAACTAAAATCATAATTAGAGCTTCACTGACCGGACCGAAAACCACCGAACATCCAAACAGCCCCTAACAAAATTATAATATTTAGAATTATATTCAGCTGCAACTAAAAAAATGGATTTTCTTGAATTAAAAGTCTTGTTAAAGGTGGTGTCTCTTAGGGCTCTGTATTAGGGGAGGAAGTAACAGTAGGTTTATTTAAAAAAAGTATACATAATCGATTCCCTGAAGCAAGCTTGTGTGGGAGAAAACCCTCCTAATAAATCAACCCCCCCCCAAAAAAAAAAAACAAGATAAAAAAGAGAAAGAAACTAAAATCGCAATTAGAGCTACACTTACCGGACCGAAAACCACCGAACCTCCAAACAGCACCCAACAAAATTATAATATTTATAATCATATTCAGCTGCAACTAAAAAAAAAATGGATTTTCTTCAAGTAAAAGTCTTGTTAAAGGTGGTGTCTCTAAGGCCTCTGTATTAGGTCCTACTATTTCTTTTATTTTTATTAATGATCTACCAAATGCTGTTGTAACAACTTCTAGACTTAGGGATTTAGTAAATCCTGCACCTTTTGGTCCAAGATCACTACACCCATATTTGCTGATGTTGTGACATTGATGTGTGTTACTTTCAACCGAACAACTACTTACCTCTACAATTAAGGCAGCACTGACTAAGACATGTCTATGGTTGAAGGTAAACCAGCTTGACCTAAATATAAGTAAGTCAAATTTTGTTATCTTTTCACAGTTTCCAAATTATTATTCTTGGATTGCTGATATAGCTTCACCGAAGAAAATTTTTAAGTGATCAAGTTCCGTTAGGTACCTTGGGATTATTATTGACGAAAATGTATAATTTAAGTACCATGTAAAAGCTGTAACTAAAATACTATAGAGGAATTTAGGGATTACCCGTAAATCAAAACCCCTTTTCCTTCATTTGTTTTACGGTTATTATATTTTCCTCTGATACATCCGCATATTTTGCACTCTTCGTCTGTATGGCTTCGTACTTTCCCCTCAATACTTCGCCCAATACGTGTACTGCAGAAAAGTGCCATTAGATCATTTTGTGGAATTTGAAACCGGGAATAGGTCAGGTCAATGTACAACATAATTAATATAATGTCTGCAGCTGAGTTGCGTGATTTTTACACACTGGCTTTTATGTACAAGTATTGTTATGGGTGCCTTCCAGACTGTTTTACAGGAATTTTTCGGGAAAAGTCCAACATTCATTGTCACAGAACTCGGGCAAGTAGAAAAATTGAGGTTCCTTGCCTAGTTTCGAGTAGGAGTACTTTTTCAGTTATTAATAGAGGGGCTAAGCTTTGGAATAAGCATGTTCCAAGTGCCAAAGAATTACTAATCAATCAATTTAAATCTGAGCTACGTGTGGGGCTGCTTGGTAATTTTACCTTCGAAACACACTGAGATTAAGGGAATTAAATTGTACAATAATTGTTTATTGTTGTTTTTTTTGCTTTGGGATCATGATATTATGTTGTTTTATTGTGTATGAATTATTTATGTAAGATCTTTTTTCCGTACACGGTTTCACCCTTCTGCTTATTATGGATTACACTTTTTTTTTTCTTCTTATATTTTTTTTCTTTTTTGTTAGCAGGACACCCTCACAATTGACGCTTTTAGTGTGCTACCGGTCGATTTTGTCTCTGTTTAGTATAATGCAATTGCTAATTTTCTATAATTTTTTCTAATGGCTAAATTGCTAAGCTAGCTAATAGCTAATTTTCTGTAGTCTTCTTATTGTACTATTTACCTATTTTACAACAATGCAGCTAAATGAGGAGTAAAAGCTACAGATAGAAAAAAATATGACATTTTTCTTCTGTCAAATAGTAAATTGATCAGCGAAATCGACCAAAAAACGGGAAAACTTAATCGATTTTCCCATTGTAGTTTTTCCATCCTCACTAAATCTAAAGCTAAATAAAATCTTTGTCCGATGGGCATTGGGAAAATTTGGTATACTTAAGCCTAAGAATCCACCTTATAAGCAGCGATAAGCAGTGCAGACAGCCCCTCCCTCTTCTTAAGGTTCTACAGCTAGAGGATAATAAACTGACAAACAGTTTCAACAGTTAAACTGATCATTTTCTTCAAATCTCATTCAGGTCTTATTTACTGATAAATATATTCACTTTTGATTAATTGTAGTTATAATCGATCATACAGGTTCAATTCGATTTTTTAAACATTTTCAAAATTTAGCTAAGGTCTGATAATTTGAGAACTACACTTTTAATCCTTGCGTCTGTAAAAAAAAAAAATAATAAGGATAGAGCATAAGAATTCAAATACTAGTCCAATTTTAGTGACAATTTGAACTGGTCATAACTAGCTAATCCCAAAAATCTTATTCCAAATCGGTCCAAATTTAGCAAAATCTCAGCATTAAATAAATAAGAAGATTTCCTAAAAAGGAAATTAATAAATAAGAAAAAGACGTGGGATCTACTAATCGTCTTACACATTGTATAAGAAAAAGTTAAATCTGCTCCACAATCTGTGAATAAGCTGTATCATCCTTGTAAGCCTTATTACACTTATTTAAGGCGCAGCTATAGACCAAGCGATTCCTGTTCAGGGAATCGCAACTTACTTCAATATTTACAAAACTGATCACAATTTTTTATATTTTGAGAAAAACGACTGATAATTTTTGGGTTTCATGTGCTTTCACTAAAATTCTTAATTTCAATAAAAAATTTAGATTTCAGACACTTAATTTGAGATAAGAAAAAAACCAAGAAATACAGGTATGAGGTCACAAAATGCAATTTTCTTAATTGAAAGTCGTGCCAAGCGAATGGATGACTAACATAAAAATGGTGATAAAAATTGGATTCCTTCTATTAAAATATGAGTATAAGGATTCATAAAATCTATAAAAGGACATAAAAAGAAACTTCTTCGACGCGAAGAGATATGATTAGTTTTGTCGATATGTTTCCTTTGCTTAATAATCTGCAGTGGGATTTTAGATTTCTGCTATGTCGTGGCAACAATGGTGACAAATAGCAACAATACTTGAAACATTGGTGAGCAAAGGTCGAATTGATTTTCAATAAGATGAATAAAAGGATCCATAAAATGCCTTAAAGTATATGACGAAAAAAACTATCAACGCCATGTTGAATTATTAATATTTTAAGCAGTGGCGGGACTGCCTTAGATTTACAATTTCTTGGAATTGACAACGTTAATTTATTAAAAATAAGGGGAAGAAAAAAGTTCAATTAGCTGTCAAAATGAGTAAACGAACATAATGTTGAGGCAAAGTATTTACAAAAAGCTGAAGAAAAAACAGGGGAAAGGGTTTGAACTTAAAAGAGTGATTTCCTCTTACATAGTGTTTATTTTAAAATAAGCTCAGTCAAGTTGCAACGAAACATCTGTTTTGCCTTGAATTTGTAATTATTACAAGCATAGCAATAAAAATTAATGTTGAAAGACAAAGAATAGGGGGGCAAGGATGCGAGAGGTAAAATATTTCAATTGCAGTTGCCAGAGTAAACAAGTATAATGTTTGGTAGGAAATATTTAAATAACGCTGTCTCAAAACAGAGAAACAGAGAAACAGAAAAACAGAGAAAAGGGTTTGAACTTAAATGAGTTAATTTGTCTTACATAACGTTTACTTTAAAGTAGGTTATGTTAGTTAATAATAAGGGATCTATATTGTTTTGTGTTTTGAATTTATAATAAAGATGACAATAAAAATTAATTATAAGGGACGAGAAATTAATTCGTATAATAAGTCAAAGTTACAAGGAACAAAAAACAGCAAGAAAGTAAGAAATGAATCAAATAATAAAACCTAAAACAAAAGGCAATTACATTTGTATGCATTCATGTACGCTGGAATCATTTGAGTTGGGAAGTTAATTCATGCTAAGAGTTTATTATTATGTTTATTTATTAGCTTTTTAATATTATATTTTATCCATTGAATATTTTTATAATTCGAAACTATATATGTTTTTGCTGCTGTAAAATAACCTTGTTATGTTAGTGAATCAGGTCACTTATTAAATATCGCTGCCTATCGAAAGATTTGACAGGCTAACAATGCTATATTTTATGTGCCAAAAATTTGAGAGATTAACAAATAATCCTTTTACGTAAAACAATACAATCCTCAAAGGAGGGTCTATTGCTCATAGAGCTGCAGATAAATTACATAATGAACTCAACAGCATTCTCATAAAAAAAATACAAAAAACACTAGATTAAAAAGGGAAGAAACCCCCAATTCCAGACAACTGAGAAAAAGGTTCCAGTCCTACGTGTTTGTGACTAATATAAAAAAATAAATTAAGAAGAATTGCAATAGAAATTTTCCAGTATGAAAAGGATTTTTGGTTCCGTGCTTTGCTTCCAAATACTCGAAAAGATGGAGAGGTACCAACCCCCGAGTTTTAAGTGTGGAGAAACTAATAGAGTGATGCAAATCACATTTAAAGACGATTTATTTTATTCCTATGGCAGAAGTAGGGAAATATAAAAAGTGAAAGAGTTGCAAAGAGAGTAATTCTAAAATCCACTCTGAGCTTGCAAACGCTATGGTTTTGTGGCCAAGATCTATTTTGGAAAGAAATCGTTTTTACAATTCAATTTAGTCAGCCTGCAAACACTAAATTTAGCGGGTGGGGGGGCTCATCTTCCGACCAAAAACCTATTTATGATCTGGAAGTAAAAGGCGAAAGACTACACTGGATATTGGAGGATTTATCTGGTGTTAAGAAAATAGTGTAGGTGGGTTAGCCTGAGAAGGGGATAGAATTGTGCCCAGTTGACTTACTGGGAAGTTGAGTCGAGAAGTCAGAATTTGAATAGTGAATCTAAAGGGAAAGAGGATCTAGCTCCCAATCTTCGAATTTTGACCTTGGAGAGTGACGAGGATGAGTTCCCTTCAAAACTAGAGATGTCGCTGAGACAGATGTTCAGGCTATTCGAAAAAATTGAAGGGTAATTTGCCTAGCGGAACCTCCAAGGGAAACTTGTTCTCCGGCGAGTCAGAATCCCCAATCGGTACCTGGATTGGGTCTGTCGGGGTCATTTGTGGCTACCTCCCCAAGGAATAGCCTTTTATAACTTGGCATTTGCAATTGGTCCCTCTTTGTTAGCCACTGGAATTGATACCTGCCAATCGTTAATATGTCTACCTTCTACCAAAACTGTCCTCAGCATCCTCTTATCCCAGTTATTTCCATGACGGGTGGCCTAGTCTTTCATTTCTTATTCAAATTTTAGTCTCTTTCTTGGCTGATTTGTGGCGTTGTAGTCTGGTGGGTAGTTAACTGATTGGGTGTTTTTCCGTCGACTGTTACTGATAAGCCTGGTGGAATAAACGATGCCCCTATATAAGGTCAATTTTAAGCATCACAATTTTCAAGTTGTTACAAAAGGAGTCGTCCAAAACTCTTCATCAACTTGGTAGGCCTACAGGATTTCATTTAGTTTGAGTTATTTCTCAAGCAGCCTTTATGCTGTTATTCTGTCCATCAAATACTTTTCTTTCTGAATAATCTGCATTCCTGGGGACTTGTTCCCCAGGAATGCAGGTAAAAGGTTTCCTGTCAGTAAGATGATTCAAAATCTTAGGTATACAAACCTTTGAGGCATGATGTTCTCTAAAAGAAAAGTTTCCGAGTTTTCCATATTCTAGAAAAGGAGGAGGGAGTATTTATTTTTCTTCAGGTTCTCATATTTACCCCCCCCCCCCTAATCTCTTTTCCTCTGATAAGGGTGCCAAGTATGGACCCGTTACCTCAGTATCTGGTATCTAGCTTTTAAAACTTGCAACCAACAAAACCGCAGATATGAAGAAGTGGGTAAATATCTAAAGGTAAATAATAGAACTACGAAAGGGGACAGTACAGTTTGATGAAATTGGAATAAAAAGAAGCAGAAATTGATAATACTGCTCAAACAAGGTCATGTTTGTTTCCGAAAATGTCACTCAGACACCACGTTTAATCAAATCGTTATATCAACCTTATATCACCATGTTGTCAAAAGATTAGAAAAACGTTGTAGGCCTACCCTCGTTTCAAAAAATATTAAAATAATAGCAACCAACTTTCAGCATAATAATGTTGGAAAATGTAGTGGAGAATATATATAATAGATTTACGGGACTTTGCAAAATGTGGGAACGTTATATTAAGATAATTAATAAAATCATCCAAGGCAATCGTATATTTGAGTAATATTGAGGCTAGAACAGATAAAACTGGACAATCATTACTCGTCTAAAGCACTCCTTCTCATATTTGAAAATTGTCAACGACTGACCAAACTAATGAATATACCTTCTCCTCATATGGGATGTACAAAACATGGCAATGTCACTAATCTTCATCAAATACTTCGCATCCAGACCTGACACATTTCTTCTTCAAAAGACAAAGACAAAATTTTGGTGACATTTTACTCGAGTCTGAAGAAAAATTAGAAAGTTTTTATATCTTGTTTTCACTATTAGTTCAAAAATTTTCCCACGAAGGAATTTCTTCAACGTAAAGTAAAGAGATGAATTAAACCTAAGAAGATAATTTCTTAGACCACATTGGCCTGACATAACATAAAGAAAGAAAAACGAGCAAAAATGGGGTTTTTAAAGGCCAAATGAAAATACTGAAAAAACACGACAAAGCGAATATTCCGAAAAAATGAACGCCTCTCTTCTTCAGCGCGAAACAAAATAATGTATCCAAGGAAAGTGCCGAAGAAAAACACAACAAAAAACAAACGCGGAAAGTCAATGTGAAAAGAACCAAAAAACCAAAGAATAAACCAAAAAGTTAAAAGATGAATGAAACTCGAAAAAAGCCACAAATTATAAGAATTAAAACCAAATATCTAACAACCATAAAAGCGAGTTATTCGCCAATATCCGTGATTTGCACAAAATCAAAAAAATTATGAACTGCCATCGACGGATACCAGCGAACAACCCTAGTTGTTTGCTAGTATCCGTCGATGGCAGTTCATAATTTTTTGGATTTTGTGCAAATTGCGGATATTGACGAATACTAGCGTAGGATACTAGCGAACAACTAGGGTTGTTTGCTAGTATCCGTCGATGGCAGTTCATAATTTTTTGGATTTTGTGCAAAACGCGGATATTGGCGAATAACTCGCTTTTATGGTTGTTAGGTATTTGGTTTTAATTCTTATAATTTTTGGCTTTTATTGAGTTTCATTCATCTTTTAACTTTTTGGTTTATTCTTTGGTTTTTTGGTTCTTTTCACATTGACTTTCCGCGTTTGATTTTTGTTGTTTTTTTCTTCGGCACTTTCCTTGGATACATTATTTCGTTTCGCGCTGAAGAAGAGAGGCGTTTGTCCTCTCGAAATATTCGCTTTGTTGTGTTTTTTCAGTATTTTCATTTGGCCTTTAAAAACCCCATTTTTGCTCGTTTTTCTTTCTTCATATTAAACCTAAGACAGCAGAAGTAAAGTTAAATAATAATTCAAGCTCACAACGAACATAAATCACTGTCAAAAAATAAATGAGAATCAAAATGAATAGATTTGACAGTAAATAGACAAGCTTTTTTGGAGAAAAAAAATTATGTAAAATATTTCTCGATTTTACTATATATGTGAAGATTATCGAATTTGTTCAACTCGTTATAGTCAGTGGAATACAGATGGCCAGCTGACGGACATCAGGCCACATGTAACCTGCAGCATTCTCTCTTGTGGGTTTCTGCTTTGGAAACGTAGAGGTGAAAACCATTATGCCAATAGATAATTGAATATGGGCCTCTTATAATTACCTCACATTGAATATTTTACATAGAAAGAAAGCAATTTTAAATTGAAAATACTAGATTAACAAAAATATCCGTTTCATAGCCTGTCAGCTAGGAAATTAAAATGGGGGTTTGGAGGCCAGCCATCATGTGTCTTAGGACCATCTTTCTGTTTTACAATCTTTCTATTTTCCTTTGATAAGGGGAAAATATCTGATAAGGGAAAAATGTACATATACATTTGGTGGTACGTGTAGGAAAAACCCCCTACCTAATATTCTTCACCTAAGTAGAAACTAAGTATAACCGTTTTTTTGTCGATTTTTTCTTTTGACAAACAAATTTCAGCTATATATTTGCACATTAGGGGGGGGGGTTAAAGTACCTCTGTAGTTTACATAATTTGGTTAATAAATTATTATGTTTTCATCGTATTTTCGATATTTCATAAGGATTGAGCGTCAGAGAAACAGACCGGCTATAGTCTTTCTGTATAGCCAGTCTAGAAACATATAAACATCTTTCTGTTTTACTTTGCCCAGACTGCTCCAATTACCCATTTAGAGTTGGATCGACTCTTTCTAAGCTAACAGAGTTACACCACTGACCCTCGTTCCAAACCAAATAATCAGTAACACCAGGACTCGAACCCCTTGTCCTCATGGAGAATTTCTATATTGAGGCTGGTTATTCCTTAGGTAGTGAATGCACGCGTATATTAACAGCTACAATATCAAGGGAGAGCATAGTAATCTTACCCCTGGATTTCCACAAAGACAGAGAAGGGTGGCGTTTGTCACTACATCTAGTACTAGAATATAATCAGATTTGTGTGTACGGTCAATCCATCTGCAGTAACATCCTCCGCGACTACAGTCCGTATTGCAGGAAAATATACTATTGGAAAGATCTACTTCATTGAACTAGAACAAAAATATTAGCAATTATATAAAGAGACATATTGACATTTATCTTAGGCCCCGCAATAGCACTGCCTAAGTAAGGAGCGATATGACTTGATGTATTATTTTTTTACAGAAGCCACCTCAAATGGAAGGGGCTTTAGTAGAATTATTAGAGGGGACTCTTTCGGTTTTGATAGTTCTGCCACCCTTTTTAAGAGTCAAAAATGACTGGACGGTAACCAGCCCTCCCTCACACGCCCTTTTTAGCTGCAATTCCCCCAAATCAACCGTCCAAAATTTTGGGATAGTCATTTTTTCAAAATAATCAGAAAGTCCCATAACTTTGCTTCCAGGGATAGCAAAATTCCCAAAAGCCCTTCAGGCAAGGACTGTAAGTTACGTCGTATCTAAAAAGGCTAAGAGTATTAAGGTGAAATTTTCAGGGAATGTTGCACTAAATCAAAACATACTTAAGAGACGTAGGTTGTCAAAAGAGTTTATCAGCAATATCTCAAGAATAACTAAGGATATTAAGTTTAAATTTCCATGGAATGTTGGGGGGGAGGTAAAAATAAATCAAAGGGTGCTATGTTCATCTAAGCAGTCATGATGGTGTTTCTAAAATATCTTAGGAACGACTAAGGGTATTAAGCGAAACCTTCAGGGCATGTTGAGCTGCATCAAAAGACACTATATGCATCCTCTGCAATATGTCAGGAGCGGCTAAAGGTATTTAGTTGAAACTTTCAGGAATATTGAAGAAAACTTGAAACTAAATCAGAAGACACAACGCGTATCAAGGCTGTCAAAACAGCATCTGTGCATTATCTCCGGAGCAGTAAGGATATTAAGTTGAATCTTTAAGGGAGTTTTGATAAGGGTGTTGAACTAAAGCAAAAGACAGGTATTGTCTTATGGTTGTCAAAATAGCATGTATGCCAAGGACTTAAATTTGAAAGTTTGAGTGAATATTGAGAAGCTATTGGCATATAAGCAATAACTCAGCAGCAGCTACGGGTATTAAGTTGAAACTTTCAGGGAAAGTATTGAACTACAATATTGGATAATATTTGCATTTGGGTTGTCAAAAGCGTATAAGTTTAGTTTCTCGGAAAATTTTAAAGTTATTAAGTTGGAAAATTTTAAGGGTTTAAGGGTATTAAGTAAGGGTCTACTGAGTGTGTCTCAATGTAAGTTGAAATTCTAATGACGGTGTAAATTTCAGAAGGGAGCTGAACTCTCTGTTAGTCAAGGAGATGCAACCAAGTAGTCCAAGGGCAGGTCTGGAATATATCAGGAACGGCTAAGGGTATTTAGTTGAAGCGTTTAGGATATGCCGAGTGGATTTCTATCTAAATCAAAAGACACTATTTGTATCAGTGTTATTAAAATGACGAAGCTGCAATGCTCAAAGATCAGTTAAGGACACTAACTTAAAGCTTTCAGTTCATGTTGAGATAAATCAAAATACAAATCTAAAGACTTAAACAGGGCCATATCCAGGATTTTTTTTGGGGATGTTTTACACAAGGACTTTGTCTACAGGGTGGGTTTTTACACAAAAAACATAAGAAGCCGCATAAAAAATTTGTTTATATCCATTGTTGTTACGTTTTTACGAGCCAGACAAACATTTCGAGGGTGGCGTTTTAAACCCCATACCCCCATCTGGATACGGCCTTGGACTGAAAACTAAATACTTTTTAGCCTTTTTCACTTTTATAACGTTCATAAATCCAAAACTGGTGAGAGTTCCAGGAATAAATATTAACATATGTTAGAACCTCAATCTGTAATCATTGGTATCTTCCAATAATCCTGACTAGCATGGCGATTTAATTCTTTTTGTTGTTGATTTTATGACAATAAAAAATCATGCAGCTTGAAATAAAATTTTCTTCAGTAAAGTGCTAATGATTCTCTGGTCATGACAAAAATGACAAAATATAATATGTTTTAGCAACACGATTATTTAAAAGTTCTTTTTTTTTGATTTTTTTACAAAGTGTGCTGTCAACACCTTAAATCTTATATAATATTATACAATACTCCCAAAATTAAAAAAAATATATATATATAAAGAATATAAACATTGTACAAACTCGATTAACTCAAAACTGAGAAAAATCAATTTTATCGGGAATCGCCAAATGGTCAAATACATTGGTCATAAACAGTATTATTATTATTATTAATATTACACATACTTCAATACCGATAAAGAAGGCCTTATTTCGTGCTTTCTTACAAATTCATAAAGTAAAATTCACCACCTTTAAGGTGTTACAGGATGCTACTTGATTAGGTCAAAACTAGTAAATATGATTTATTCATATTTTGGTGGCTAGATGGTTCATTTTTCTAAGTTTTCTTACTACTAATATTTATGTGCCTTAATAACGATATAGAAAGCTAAATTTCCAGCTTTTCTGTAAATTAATAGGTTACCACGCTGGACCCTTACGCGGCACAACATTGATTTTACTTGATGAAATCGAAAGCAGACAATCTTATTAATTCGCTATCCTGGTGGCCAAATGACGCATTATTGTTAAATTTTGGTGCTACGATTCAATGAGTGTATTATTTCCGCATCTCTATAAATTTAAAACATAAGTGTTTACCATTTTTTGGTGGCGCAACATTGATGTTACCAATTAATTAAAAACTAAAAAACTTATTTGTTTTTCATTGGATGGTCAAATAGTATGCTATAGTTAAATTTGATTATTATTGCTTATACATACCTCGATAACGATTTTCTGAGAACTGTTCGGTTTCAGAGTCGTGACATGTTTGATGGAAGAACACACATTCCAGTCAACAGCTGACAACGTAAAAGGTAAAAGGACTCCTTCGTCGCCCAACTTTTGAATTTTCTGCTTATAGAAGATATTGTCAAAAATACTACTGGTAACTGCCGCTAGAAACGAATTAAAACTTAAAAATACAAACTTTTCAATTGATGAAAATAATGATAATAATGATGAAATAAATTGATGAAAATAATCATGGTGTTATATTATGCTTGGCGCTGGAGGACATCCTTAAGTATTGTTCAAAATTGACTTGATCAAATCAGCTTCGGAGGAAAGTATTTAGGCAGTGTTCTATGGCATAAATTTTTATCATTTTTCAATGCTTAACAATGTTCTTAGGAAAATTTCTTATGAATGCATGAGTCTCTGGACTGAACAGGTATAATGGGCTTTCACACTACGCCGTAGATCATTTCACACTAGCTTGATTTAAAGCTTTACGTTACGCTAGGTGAAATTACGTTATAGTGTCTACTAGTCTCGAGCTCGACTACAAATTTTACTTTAAGCTGAAGCTTATTCTACATTATGGAAAGGTCAATATAGCAGCAACAAAGCGAAATGTCTTGAATAACAATTTATAGACTCTGAAAATAAATTAGCAAGCATTTTTGAGAAAGCCATTCATGCTTAACCAGATTTTGAATGTCCATCTCCATTCCACAATTTTAATATTCAATAGTTTTAATTTATAGCTATTTTTGTAACCAGAAAATAATATATCAAACAGTTTCCAATAATCTTAAACAATGATTATAATAGTTTTACCAATTTATACGTTAGCCTATCATGAAATGTCGTATTCAAGTAAGACAGGTGATACTTAACGTGACATAACCACTAAGCATAGGAAATTACGTGCGTAGTGCAAAGCCGCTTAAGCTTTTCGCTAATTTTGTGGTTTGACCATGCCAAGGGAATTATTACCATTTTGTATATATTTTAATTCTTATAGAATATTCATATGACTGCCTAGTGTTCTTAGTCGATCAGGCTCGGAAATTTAAAAGACGTTATGTTAAACAAAATTAATTGTAAATGGGAGGGGAAATAAAGCTCAAAAGGAGCTTTTAATGCTTATTTACCAGATTTACCAGATTTACCTTATTTACCAGATTATACGCAGGTTTCTTTGTAAAAATAGAATTTTAAAATTCATAAATCTAGTTTCCAGCTATTTTTGTAAACTAAAAATTGATACAGGAAACAGTTTGCAAAAGAAACTTTCTGAACAAATTGAAAACGAGAATGGACATTTCCTTTAAAAAATTCTTTAAAATTAAATTTTTCCCAGGGGATTCTGCTCGTTTTGAGTTTGACTCGGTTAACTATTGTAATTTTTGTTCGTTTTGGATTTCATTTATTTATCGATGCTGATTTGTGGTAGTTTCACGCTTGGTAAGTTATTTTATTTTTGATCATATTTTGTTTAATGTAGTTCTTTACTTTTCTTTGAATAACTTATTTTGTGGTAAAAGTTTTTTTTTAATTAATTTCTGTTCGTTTTATATTGACGTAGTCTCTTCAGGGAAAAAGAAAATAATACTTCAAATCTTTTCGTTTTTTAAGATTTTATAGTTTGGCCTGCAATTTGTATGCTGGAGAAAAATTTTCAGCAATTTAACAACGTACATCTTTTTAAAAATCTGGACACAAATAGTATTTTTTAATTTAGCTTCATGCCTCATCTAGTTGACCTGAAATGGAAAACTTGGTACCATTCGTAAAAAAATCTGTTTACTTTCTTTGATAGCTTGGATACACTTACGCTATTGTGATTTGGTTAAATTTTAAGAGCAGAAATGGGAGGGTTGGCGTGGGAGGATGGGAGTGGAAGGGGGATTAATTACCCTCAAATCACTTTTGACTATTAAAAAGGGAATCAGCCCTTTCTATTTTCAATCGAATGAGCCCTTTTCGAAGTTCCCACGACAACTCCTTCGTTACAAAGTGCCCTGGTCTAAACAACAACAACAAAAAATAATACATTATATCCACTTCGATCTTTACAATAAAAATGTCAAGCCTTCCAATCACTTTCGACTATTAAAAAGGGCACTAGGCCTTTCGATTTCCATTCGAATGAGCCCTTTTCGAAACGACAACGCTTTCTATAAACACCTTGTATGCCCCTAGGGCATAAATTACAACCATAACCCTAAGGTCTGTCAGGGTGCTTGTCATACTCAAAGACCGAATTTCTAGAACTTTCAACTACGTTAAACAAAATGGCTATCTCAAAATTTTGATTGGATGTGTTTGGGGAAATGGTGGGCGTGAGAGGCGCGGTAGTCGCTCTCCAATTACTTTAAACTATCAAAAATGACCTTAGCCCTTTCAATTTCCAGTCAAATGAGGCATTTTGATGTTTATACGACAAAACTTTAAATACAAATCTTATATGCCCCCTGGGCATAGCTTACAACCTTTGCCCAGAGTGCTGGGGGGTGTCATTCTCAAAAACCTAATTTTAAGAACTTTCTACTACGTTGAACAAATGGCTATCTGAAAATTTTGATCGGATGTGTTTGGAGGAATGGTGGGCGTGAGAGGGGGGTTAGTTACCCTCCAATCACTTTCAACTATTACAAAAGGGCCGTAGCCCTCTCAATTTCGAATTGAATGAGCCCCTTTTGAAGTTTTACTAAAGATCAATCTATAAAAACCTTATATGCCCCCAGGGCAGAACTTACAACCTTTGCCCTTGGGGCTCTGGGGAGTTTGTCATCCTTAAATACATAATTTCTAGAACTTTCAACTACGTTGAACAAAATGGCTGTCTCTAAACTCTGATTGAATGTTTTTGGAGAAATGGTGGGCATAATTACTCTCCACTCACTTTTGCCTGTTAAAAAGGGCATTTTCAATTTCCAATCAAATGAGCCCTTTTTGAAATTTCTATAACAACTTTCTATATAAACCTTATACGCCCCCAGGGCATAACTAACAACTCTTGCACTGAAGGCTCTGAGGGGGTTATCATCCTAAAAAACCTAATTTCAAGAACTTTCAACTACGTTGAACAACATGCATATCTCAAAATTTTGATTGGATGTGTTTGAGAAAATGGTGGGCGTGAATAGGGCCGTTAGTCGCTCTCCAATCACTTTCAACTATTAATAAAAAAGGCACTAGCCCTTTCAATTTCCAATTGAATGAGCCCTTTTGAAGTTTCTACGCTTTCAATAAAAGTATTATACGGCCCCAGGGCATAACTTACAACCCTTGCCCTGAAGGCTGTGGGGAGGGGTTGTCTTCCTTAAAGACTTAATTTCCAAAACTTTAAACTACGTTGAATAGAATGGCTATCTAAAATATTGATTGTATGCGTTTGGAGAAACGACGGGCATGAGAGGGGGGTTAATTGCCCTCAAATCACTTTCAACAATTAAAAAGGGCACTAGCCCTTTGAATTTCCAATCGAATGAGCCCTTTTTCAAGTTTCTACGACAAATTTTTCAATAAAAACCTTATTTGACCCCAGGGCATAACTTATAACCCTTGCCCTGAAGATTGTGAGGGGGTGTCCTGCTCAAAGGTGTAATTTCCTGAACTTTGAACTGAGTGGAACAAAATGGTAATCTCAAAATCTTTATTGGATGTGTTTGGGGAAATGGTGGGCGTGTAAGGGGTGTTAGTTACTTTTCAATCACTTTCGACTATTAAAAAGGGCACTAGCCATTTCAATTTACAATCGCATGAACCCTTTTTGAAGTTTCTACGACAACGCGTTATATAAAAACCTTATATACCCCCTGGGCATAATTTCAAACCCTTGCCCTAAGGGCTGCGGGGGGAGGGTTGTCAGCCTCAAAGTCCTAATTTCCAGAATTTAAAAATACGTTGAATAAAATGGCTATCTCAAAGTTTTCATTAGATGTGTTTGGGGAAAAGGTGGGCGTGAGAGGCAGGTTAGTTGCCTTCTAATCACTTTCGACTATCTAATCACTTTCGACTATTTATTTACTTAGTCCCCGTTTCTTGTCTCGTTGTCGAGTGTCCTCGTTCTTTACTTAGGCAGCGCGATCGCGCAGCCTATGATTTATGCAACAACTTTCTATATAAACCTTATATGCCCCCAGGGTATAACTTACAACCCTTGCACCGAGGGCTCTGAGGGGGCTATCATCCTAAAAGACCTATTTTCCAGAACGTTCAACTACGTTGAATAAAATGGATATCTCAAGATTTTGATTGGATGTGTTTTGGAAAATGGTGGCCGTTAGAGGGGCGTTAGTCGCTATCCAATCACTTTCAACTATTAAAAAAGGCACTAGCCCTTTCAATTTCCACTTCAATGAGGTCTTTTGAAGTTTCTACGACAGCGCTTTCAATTAAAACTTTATATGCCCCAGGGCATAACTTACAACCCTTGTTCTGAGGGGGTTATCATCCTAAAAGACCCAATTTCCAGAACTTTGAACAACGTTGAAGAAAATGAATATCTCAAAATTTTAATTCGATGTGTTTCGGAAAATGGTGGGCGTGAGAGGGGCGTTAGTCGCTATCCAATGGTTCATTCAATTTCCAATTGAATGAGTCCTTTTGAAGTTTCTACGACAACGCTTTCAATAAAAACTTTATATGCCCCCACGGCATAACTTACAACCCTTGCCCTAAGGGCTGTGGTGGGAGGGTTTGTCATCCTTAAAGACCTAGTTTCAAAAACTTTTAACTACGTTGAATAAAATGGCTATCAAAAAATTTTGATTGGATGTGTTTGGGGAAAAGGTGGGCGTGACCGGGGGTTTAGTTGCCCTCAAATTACTTTTGACTATTAAAAAGGGTACTAGCCCTTTGAATTTCAAACCGAATGAGCCCTTTTTCAAGTTTTTACGACAAAGATTTCAATAAAAATCTTATATGCCCCCAGGGCATAACTTATAATCCTTGCCCCGAGGGTTGTTAGGGATTTTCCTCCTCAAAAATATGTTTTCTATCTGGAAATCAACTACGCTGAACAAAATGGCTATCTCAAAATTTTTATTGGATGTGTTTGGGGGAATGATGGGTTAGGGGGGGGGGGGCGTGTTGCCCTCCAATCACTGTTGACTATTAAAAAGGGCACTAGCCCTTTGAATTTCAAATCGAATGAGTTTTTTTTTGAAGTTTATACGACCACGCATTGTATAAAAACCTTATTTGGCCCCAGGGCGTAACTTAAAACCCTTGCCCATAGGTCTGTGGGGGAGTGTCCTCCTCAAAAACATATTTTCTATCTGGAAATCAACTACGCTGAACAAAATGGCAACCTCAAAATTTTATTGGATGTATTTGGGGAAATGATGGGCGTGGGTAGGGGGTTAGTTGCCCTCCAATCACTTTTGACTATTAAAAAAGGCACTAGCTCTTTGAATTTCCAATCGAATGAGCATTTTTCGAAGTTTCTACGACAACGCCTTCTATAAAAACCTTATACGGCCCCAGGGTATAACTTAAAACCCTTGCCATGAGGGTTTTGGGGGAGTGTCCTCCTCAAAAACATATTTTCTATCTGGAAATCAACTACACTTAACAAAATGGCTATCTCAAAATTTTGATTGTATGTGTTTGAGGGAATGATGGGCGGGGGGGGGACTAGTTGCCCTCCAATCACTTTTGACTATTAAAAAGGGTACTAGCCCTTTGAATTTCCAATCGAATGAGTCTGTTTTGAAGTTTCTACGACAACGCCTACTATAAAAACCTTATATGTCCCCAGGGCTTAACTCTAAACCCGTGCCCTGAGGGTTGTGGGGGAGTGTCCTCCTCAAAAACATATTTTCTATCTGAAAATCAACTACCCTGAACAAAATGACTATCTCAAAATTTTGATTAGATATTTTCGGGGGAATGATGGTCATGGGGGGGGGGGGTTGGTTGCCCTCCAATCACTCTCGACTATTAAAAAGGGCACTAGTTACTCCAATTTCCAATCGAATGAGCCCCTTTCGAATTTTATACGACAACTCTTTCGATACGAAATGCCAAGGTATGGAGAAACCCCCCCCCACCCAAAAAAAAATACATTGTGCCCACATCGTTCTTTACTTAGGCAGCGATAGCGCGCTGCCTATGATTAACGGCCTTTGTGATTGATGGGTCATTTTTAAAGATTTGGAACAAAATTCGAACTTTAGCGTAAAGAGCAAGGTATTGACTAGAGGAAAACCCCGTAATATATGTATTAAAAATATATGAATATAGAAGTTCATTAAGTAAGTTAATTCGTAAGTTACGTATATTTATTACTAATTAAAATGTTCATAAATAAAATTAAACAACTTTTGAGAAAGCCATTTAACCAGATTACAGTAAAATTAATATGCACATTTTTTTAATTATTCATGTACGGTGAGCCAAAATTACAACCTGTATTAATTCAAAAACGTTCAAAAATTAAATAAAAAAAACAAGTTTTTCTCCCTGAAAGTAAGGAGTGACATTAAAACTTAAAACGAAAAGAAATTATTCCGTATATGAAAGGGGCTGTCTCCTCCACGCTTTGCTCTTTACGCTAAAGTTTGACTGTGTCTCACAACTTTATTTTTTAAAACAATGAAAAACTTTAGCGTAAAGAGCGAGGCGTTGAGGAGGGGACAGCCCCTTTCATATACGGAATAAATGAGTTTCATTTAAACATGTTTTCTCTAGAGCAACAGACAGTTATGAATTATATACATAAGACATGTTCTTTTAAAAGAGAGCGGCATAATATCCACCTTTGCCAAGAAATGTATATATGTTAATCCTGTTAACATTCATGAATTTAGAGCAATAAGATTTACCTTCTTCAAATGCAAATGCCCCCTCCAAAATATGGTCTCCATCTGCAGGATCTAATTTAAAACGCAAAGCCATTCCATTGCCTCTCGATTTATAGATCAAAGGACTTCTAAACCTGAAAATAAACTTGATAATATTAACTTCTCAAATAGTTAAGAAATGGAACACGTTTCTAACAAAGTTCTAGCAATGTTAAATTTCTTGACCTTTTGAATTCAGAATTTTCAGTGCAATATTAGCAAGGCTCAATAGAGTCCTTAGAATTCTTCATTCAGAATTTAGGAGGGTGCCTTAGAGTTTAGTATTTTCTAACATTGGGATGAAAGGATGATATTGCACTTGATTATGGTTATAACATATTTCATTTAAAATATAAGAAGAGAATATTCCATTTCAGTTATCGTTGTCAAACTTGATGCTAATGGTTTTCCGAATTTTACAGGATTGACCAAAAATATGTTATTACTATAAATATAATTTACTTATTACTAAAAAAGTATCAAATGAAGTTTCTAATTATACCCTTTGATATACAAACAAACACAGGCGTCACTAGCCGAAACTTGTGTGTGTGCGGGGGGGGGGAGGGTAGGAAGAATGGATTGTACCGACTGAGTAGTCATTTTTACTAACTAATTTGGGCGGTATTGTTTTTAAAATTAATCAATTATTTGTTTTGCCACCGAATACAACAGATCGTTTTCCTTGATTCTGTGTCATATATTTCTATTTACATATTTCTCCCATTAAAAAGACATTTGAGCCAGTAAAATTTTTTACCGACTGATTTTTACCTGAAACCAATGAGGGGCGCCCAGCCCCCCTGCACTTGACACAATTGACAACCACATATATAGTGGATTGCAGGAGGAAAAATAACAGGTCTGGATCCCACGGGGGTCAGGCTTAAACCTAGTGGAAGCTTTTTTTCTTTATCCTGACAGATTTGTAGGTTAAGAATGATATATAAGAATGTTGGGGCATCTGCCCCCTATTATCAGATAAATGTCCCTTTTCTCTTGTACAGAGATTTACCAATAATATAATTTTTTATTTGCACGCTAAACTCTTGTAGAGGCTACCTTGTTTTCAATGGGGGTTTAAAGGCAGAAAGGGGTTTCGCCAGAGGAGAATTGGTTTGTATTGAGGTTCTATTTTAATCCTCTCACAGGCTAGTTAAATCATCCGAATGATTTATAATTTATGGATATTTATTATAGATATTTATATTATATAAGGATATTTATTATAGGATATTTATATTATGGATATTATTTCAATTTTCGACTCCATTGGCCTTGATTGGCCCACGTTGTCACGCGAGGGGGAAAGAGGTAAACTAACCTTTTTCGTGGATATGCGTTTAATTAGTTAGTTCCTGTTTAGAGTTCGTCGGTAGAGATCATGCTTGGATTCGAGATAGATAATATTGGATTTGATATTGGTAAATAAAAGTAACTTGAGTGTTCTGCAATTGTTATTGATTGTTTTCCCGAACACTGATTCAGTTGGGAAGAGAGCATTTAGAGCTACCGTCGTTGTAATATCCACTGGAGAGCCCACCCCCTCCAAAGATACATTTATATTATTTGTTGGTGGCATGGGTCATGGCATTGTGGACTAACTAGTGTGGCCCTTACTCCTCCGCAGGTAGTGCACATGTCGGACCCACAGCGGTTATAGCTTGCGCAAGCCCATAGCATGAATCAGAAAAGGAAGAAATCAAAGAATCCGTAGCACGTCGGAGTTGACCACGGCACCGCAAATCGCGTTACTTTCACAGGTTACCAGCGTCGGTGTCAGAGAATTTACGAAGACATTCTATTATTTTTTCAATTTTTTGATAGGTGAATGAAAATTTTTATAAAAAAAGACTCAGCTTAACAAATAAAGTTGTGTTCATCTTAACCTCATTCCAGTCCCCCACTCCCCCTACTCAAAATGCATATATGTATCTTTAGGCTACATACCCCTGTTTGCTGATTTCGTTAGTTGAAATCGTTTTTTGGACTTATTTCTCATTATCACTTTGTTCATATTTCAAAACGACAAAACTATAAGAAAAAAAATTGATTTTTTTAACTTTTGGGGAGTATGAGGACTCCTTCGAGTTTAACTGGGATACAGTTAAACTGGGAGTGACTATCAACATCCAAAAATTTTTTTAGATTTTCTTAACGTAATGAAGTAAATATTTTGTCATTGTAATATACTAGAGAATAACTATAATGTTGCTCTTTTAACTTTTTTTTTAACAACCCATTTTAAGTTTTAGTTAAGTTTTTTTTTCAAATTTTCATCAATTAGAATATGCCATAAGAGGGGGGAGGTGAGCAAAGTTTCGTCCTAAATCTGGTATTGACTGTTCGAAGTCTTTATAAGGTTTGGAAACTCGAGTAAAAATTATCGGTACTCCTGTACTAAACGGACTCTTTTATATACTGCAATGGAAACCAGTCACGAAAAACCCGTTTTTGACGGGATAATTCAAGACACCGCTATAGAGTAATACAATGTATAGCGTAGTTTTTATTGCGAATATGATATTTAAACTCTTGTTTTTTGGGGTTTAGGAGGGGAAAGGTACCTAGGTTAGGTTAAGTTATGCAATAATATATGCTATGCTTTGCCCAATACCCCCCCACACTAATGTGCAAAAATATAGCCCAACTTTGTTTCTAAACTATTATAGATTCATCCTATTTTATTTTATTTCATTAGCATTAACCAAACTAGCATTATATAAAAGATTTCGTTTAGTACAGGAGTACCAAATTATCTTTCAAACAAAAACTCGAACCTGAAAAGCACAGTTCATATAATTATCCAGTAAGCTTATCGCAGATCATTTCTGGTCTTTGTTCTCGGTGCGAACAAAAAGCTCCTCCCACTTTCTTCGTGCAGTTATTAATAGCGGGTTTCCACTTGTTTCCGATTGTTTCGCGTCTGACTTGTCTGAAGCCGCTTATGTTTCTACGTTCTCTGGAGCACTCGCACCCCGGTCCGGGTTTTTATAATGGGTGAGATAGGGAATGATCATACTGGATAATTATATGAACTGTGCTGAAAAGATTGAAAGCCCGAGTTTGTTTTTGCATTAATGGATTTGAAATCTTAATTTTTTTTTAGTCTCAAGGTCAAATGAACGTCTCAAAGATAAAGGGTTCATTAGTAAATTCTTCTAGGGGACTAGCCATCATTGAAAGCTATTGAGAACTTTTTAGTTTGACTACGAGATTTGATTGAAATGACATTGAAATTGTATCTCCCCTTTGTCGGCAAGGTTTTGAAACAAAGCGGGTAGCATCACCTAAACTTTTGAAGCTGTCAAATTGGTCAAACAATATTTTCTTCGAGCAAACTTTTAGCTCTTTTAGCAGGTATGCTAGACCCTTTTTAGGGACTGCCCTTTCCTGAACTTCAAAATAAAGATTCACCTCCATTTAATCCAAAAAGAATAATTCGCACCTTCTATTGATGTAAATTTCAAAAAAATTTAATATCTATACCTATGGCACAAAACGGGCGAAATTAAACGGTTTTACTAAAATAAGCTTTTCTGTAGGTTTTCTGTCGGCTTTTAGTGTTCTGTCATTTATTCGGATCTCTTACCAAAGCTCTTCAAGTAATGGCAAGACTGTCCAATCTGTCCTAAATACTTGGCCAAACAAACTAAAAAAATTTATAATGGAAAATATATAGTGAATCTATAGTGATGATATATAGTGAAAATATACAGTGAAAATATATAGTGATCTTTTAAGGTATCGAATTCCCATAAAGACTCAAATCAGTAGTAACTACTACTACTTTTAACAACCCACCGCAGCACCATGCCACCTGAGGCCAACAAAGCTACGCACGCTCCTCCTCCATCCCAATCTATTCAAAGCCTTCCTCTTTACACCCTCTAAGGAAGTTCCCATTTCCCTTGAATCTTTCTTTGTGACATCCTCCCACCCTAACCGCGGGGGACCTGTTTTCCGTTTAGCCCTAGGCGGTTGACCGAAAAGGACCATCTTCGCCAATCTGTCATCCTTCATCCACAAAACGTGCCCTAGCCATCTCAACCTTTCTCTCATTATAGCCCTAGAAGGCAGGATTGATCCGCAGTTTTTGTCCAGTCTACTGTTCGAAATACGGTCAGTCAGACAGGTACCAAGAACAATTCGTATGCAACTTCTCTATAAAACATCAAGCAAATCGTCATCCGCTTTTCGGAGCGCCCATGCTAGGAAGTTCCCATTTCCCTTGAATCTTTCTTTATGACATCCTCCCACCCTAACCGCGGGGGACCTGTTTTCCGTTTACCCCTAGGCAGTTGACCGAAAAGGACCATCTTCGCCAATCTGTCATCCTTCATACACAAAACGTGCCCTAGCCATCTCAACCTTTCTCTCATTATAGCCCTAGAAGGCAGGATTGATCCGCAGTTTTTGTCCAGCCTACTGTTCGAAATACGGTCAGTCAGACAGGTACCAAGAACAATTGGTATGCAACTTCTCTATAAAACATCAAGCAAATCGTCATCCGCTTTTCGGAGCGCCCATGCTTCAAAACTATATTTGACCGCTGGCATCATTGTAGCTTTCATTATTCGAATCTTGGTTTGCAGACTTATTTTCCTATTCTTCTAAGCTGTTAAAAAATACTCAGAGCCTTGGGTATTCTAATTTTAACATCTTCACTGCTCCCACCGTCTTTACTACTAATAATAAAAAGGTAAATGAAGCTGTCCACCTGATCAAACTTTTCGTTATCCAATATCAACTTTTCACCATCACTTATTCCTGGCCTTAGGGACTTCAACTCGCAAAACCTCTAAAAGTTCATTCATTTTGCTCAAACCTTCATCTAGGATGCTTAAATCATCAACATAATCGAAATTCAGGAAAGTATTTCCTCCCTATTTGATTCCGTGTTCCTCCATTGTCTTTCCTGTGCTCCCTAAGACGAAGCCCATCAAAATGATCCATATAAAAGGGGATAGAACACAACCCTGCTTAACTCCTAATTTAAAACGAAACCAGCTGCTAACTTCATTTCGTACCTTAACCGCAGCAGTGTTATACTCGTACATTGCACTAATCACATTAATGTATTTGTTGGTATACCATACAAGGATGAGACCTTTGCTAAAGATCTTCTATAAATATTACTGTATTAACAATCCCATCGCTTGAAGTGGTACGAATAATTCCATAATTCTAACTGGCATTTAAAGGGGTTGGGCATAGTCAGTGATCCAAGGCTCGCTATCGTTCAAGGCTGGAATGTAGGGCAATCGGGGGTGCTGATACCAATATCGGGGTGCAAAAGTTCGCACGTGTGTAGAACATGGTCATTTTAGCTTATAAAGTCAAATTTGGCCTATAACGACGTCATACCACTCTTGATTTTTTTTACACAGTAAAATAAACTGAAAACTTTATAAACTTGACATATTCTGAATTCTAAGAGTGGACAATTTCACGCAGTATTTTTAGTTTTTCCCCAGAACCTTTATTTCTTTAGTTAACCCCTATTCAATCTTGAAAACAATTTTCTAAGACTTATTCTTAGTTTTTTTGTTTATTTTCTGAATTTTTGCCTGCATAAGTATATTGTATTATGCTTTATTTAAATTCTACTTGTCATTACAAGTCAAAATGTGTGCCTCTTTTTCAACAAATCTTAATTCTTGAGTAACTATTCATTTTTTTAAAATAACGTCATAGCTTTCAGAAATTAGCCTACAATGACCAGATTTTTTTTTTTTTTTTTTTTTTTAGCTGATAAAAAAAGGAAAACGAATCAAACTGCACGTCATTCAAATCGCCCGAATGTCCTTCACACGTTGTAAATAAAAAGAAAGTCGAGACTTGAATCTGCAAGAATATATAAGCGTTTGAACAAGAAAATCCCCCCCCCCCCCAAAAAAAAAGAAAATTTTCTTAATAGTGGCGTTTTACTCGAAATATATTCAATACAATCTATAATTTTTATCTTACCAAACGATATATCGCTCTTTTCTGAATCAAATTATGTATTTACATTATATACAACTGATATTTTTAACCAGGAAAAAAAACAATAGATGCCTCGTTCTGTGATGCGTGAATTTGGTTTCCACAGCAGTAAAAAAAGCCAAGCATCTTACAATCGGGTTTTCGTTGCATAAAGTACTTAGCCATAAAAGGCTAATATCTCCTTTATAGGATAAAATCGTCAATTTCTACATTAGTGCGAGCATGTCTACCCCGATGTTTGTTTTAAGCACCTTAGATTACCCCGGAACCCGTACCAAAACCATCTGCGGATGATGTGAGCCACCCCCTCCCTTTTTTGAATGATAGCAAGCCTTGGATCACTAACTATTGCATAAAGTACTGAAAACTACGATATAAAAGGAAAGAATTTAGGGTATTTACCTGATCTAGCTAGGGTAATGATTCCGGCAACAACGATTTTAGGGGGTGTCAGTTGTCTTGCGTGAGGTACACCATCTTGGTACAACTAGTTCTGATCGGAGATGATCGGAAACAGATCGGAGATGCGTTGGACTGCATCGCTCCGCTTTTCTCGTAGTAGAACGAGTCCAGATCTACCATAAGGAATCCTAGCCTCTGCATCAACTATTTAGATCTTACCCGTACCGGAAACGACTATCTTTATGCTGAGAGAGCTGCGGACTGGGGATCACAGTTAAACGCCACAGAAGAAATGATTCCGATTTTGTTTCATATCTGGAAACCATAAATACGCCGTAGCTGCGCTTAACTACCTAGGAGAAATGCTACGCCCACCTGAAAAAGCACCAGAAGTTCACAGAGAGTTTGTAAGTGGCAATTGTATTGTTAGGAAAACAAACAAGCCGTTTTGCAGCATTGCATGCGATATGGCTTTAAAGTCAACGGGGAATCAGGACATCAAAAGTCATTGAGGAGTTTCTGGTATCGTTGGTGCGACAATGAATGAAAATGCCAAAAATCGATATCTGGTTACTCTCTCCTTTCTCACAGCAGTCACCTGAACGCTGAAAGCCAACCTGAATACAGATTATGAGGCAATGAAGCATCATGAAGATACCACTGCGTTTACGAATCTGACAATAAAAGGCAGATATCGGGTTATGGACTTGGTAGAGTTGTCAGGAAACCTATTCTAGACGACTAGAACAGTGCTGTACAACTTTATGACAGGGTATAGAGCCCCAGAATCCGTAGCAAATAGTCTGCTGAACTTCCAAGACATTGGCTTCTAAGCCATGAGCACACATCGCGAAGGGACATCCACGAAAGTAAAAGTTGGCATAGTTCAAACTTTAGCGCCAAAAAAGGAAAAAAGAAACAGCCACAAAAAAAATATTTTGGGTAAACTGAGCTGCTTAAACGAGCTGTGCACCTTGCAAATTCAACACAAACTTCGTTCCTCTGTGAGCTGCTGAAGTACGAGTTACAGCCATATCCGGCCTCATTTGCAGCATTATCATCAAGTCGTAGGGAGCCTCAGCTAGATACTGGTGCAAAGGCAACAGCCTTGAACTACATTCTGTAACAGTTTGGCTTGCAGTCATGGCCAAAAATGATTCCACATACGCTTTTAAAGACTCTCCACGATCTGATTATATAGTTGAGGTCATGAGTGTCATAAGGTGTTATCGACCAGAACAAAATGAGACGCTAGCAGATTTTGGAATAAGAGTTTACAATGAGATTCTTAGGAACATATCCGAAGCTTGCCAGTCTATCCATCTGGTTGGTGACAGGTATGACGGTCTCATTGACAATAGCACCTATGATGACTACTCGTTCAACCTCAAAGAAGTATCTGGCTGTCGAGAAAGAAGAGAAGATCCTAGAGGAAATTTTTCTAGCCCGTTCACTTCCTCCAGCAAAGTTGCAACACTCTGGGACGGGATTCTCAGTAGTCGCTCAGCCAAAGGTCAACTCTTGAAAGTTCTTTTTGAGGTCTGAGAGTTCAAAATTTCGACCCATCAGATGGTTCATCTTGCTGGAGGTTTCGAGAGTCGACATAGAGCTGTTACCGTTTCGCCTCATAGAAGCTCCGTTGATGACGATCTCTGTTCTGGCCATGAGGAAACAGACGCTCGGGTGCTATACCACAGAGCAGTTGCCGCAAGACGAAAGAGCACACTTTTGATAATACAAGCCAACGATACTGATATCGTCTTACTAGCTGCATAATACTTCCAGTATCTTGCTAGTCTCAGCCTCAAGCAGCTCCGGGTTAAGTTTCCGTCCTACTGCATACCTATTTATACGGCAGCACAAAAACTAGGAGTAACATTTTGCAACGCCTTGCCGCTTGTCTACAGCTTGAGTGGATGTGACACCACAAGCTTTCTGTATGGAATTGGAAAGGTCCGCTTTTTTCGAGCTGCGAAGTCTTTGGAAACTTTGTTGGGGTCTTTAGATGATGAAGTTCGAGCCCTTGCAGAGAAGCCATCATCTGTGCAAAATGATGGTTTAGTCAACGTCTGTAAGCAGCTTGTGGTTACAGTGTATGGCAGAAGTGCGACTAACTTCAATAGTCTGAATGACATTTGAGCACATTTGTAACCAAGATTGGAGGATTTGCAGCGTTTACTACCAACTGATATCTCGTTTCTGCTTCATTTGAAAAGGTGCATGTTCCAGTCACTGATTTGGATCCAAAGCCACAAGCCCCGTATTGATTTACCTCAGGCTACCGATATGGGCTGGAGAATTAAAGATAATGAACTGAAGCCAAACCTAGTTTTTGCGATGCCACATGGGCTAGCATCGCTTTCTTTTTGCAACTGTGACAAAACGAGGTGCGGCTCGCTCTGCAAATGCTCTAAAATAGCTTTCTGTGACAGCGCTTGCAAGTGTGGAGCTAACCCCCCCCCCCCCAACAGGCCTACTTTCCGATGTAAATCAGAACGAGTCAGAAGACGAAAATGAAGAAGAAAAAAGAGATTTGAGCCACTGTTTCATGTTCAGTTTTAAATATTTAATTTTTTATTTGTTTTTATATTAAACTGCTAATACAGTCGCTTTAACCATTCTTTCAGCTGATCATTAAAGTTAACATATACTACTCAGTGGCCGTTGACCCGATACAACCAATTAGATCATTGGCCCCAGCTATGCAGGGAATTAAAGAAAATAGTTTCTTAAATAGGCCTTAGTCACCTCTGTGACAGCGCTTGCAAATGTGGAGCTGACCCCCCGAAAATGCCTACTTTCCGATGTAAATCAGTACGAGTCAGAAGACGAAAATGAAGAAGAAAAACAGATTTGAGCCACCGTTTCATGTTCAGTTTTAAATATTTGATTTTTTATTTGTTTTTATATTAAACTGCTAATACAGTCGCTTAAACCTTTCTTTCAGCTGATCATTACAGTTACCATCTACTACTCAGTGGCCGTTGACCCGATCCAACCAATTAGATCATTGGCCCCTGCTATGCTGGGAATTAAAGAAAATAGTATTTTAAATCAGCCTTAGTCACCTCTGCACCACACGTTCACACGGCTTCGCTACCTTGAGGCTCTTATATGAGCCTACGTAAGCCAGATGGTATCTACTACTCCATGTGCAGTAGTTTTTTTTCCTGGTTAAAAATATTAGTTGTATAGAATGTAAATACATGATTTGATCCAAAACAGAGCGATCTATCGTTTGGTGAGATACAAATTATAGGTTGTGTTGGAAATATTTCGAGTAAGACGCTACTATTCAGAAAATTTTCTTTTTTGGAGGGGGGTGGGGAGAAATTTTCTTGTTCAAACGCTTATATATTCTTACAGATTCAAGTCTCGACTTTGCTTTTATTAACAGCGTTTATAAGATATTCTGACGGTTCGAATGATGTACAGTTTGATTCCTTTTTATTTTTTTAATAGCTAAGAAAAAAATAAAAAAACTTGGTCATTGTAGGCAAATTTCTGAAAGCTATGACAATATTTAAAAAAAATAAATACTTGCTCAAAGATTAAAAGTTTTTAAAAAGAGACACATGGCTTGACTCGTAATGACAAACGAAATTTAAATAAAACATAAAAAAATATATTTATGTAGGAAAAAAAATTTCAGAAAACCCGAAAAAACTAAGAAAAAGTATATTAAAAACCCTTATTTTCATAATCAAATAGGGGTTAACTAAACAAATAAAGGTTGTGGGGAAAAACTAAAAACACCAGGTGAAAGTACGTGTTCTGATAATTCGGAATATGTCAAGTTTATAAAGTTTTCAGTTTATTTTACAAAAAAAAATGTAAAAAAAATGTAAAAAAAAAAATCAAGAGCAGTATGACGTCATTGTAAGCCAAATTTGACTTTATATGTGAAAATGACCATGTCATACACGCGTGCGAATTTGTGCACTTCGATATTCGTTATCAGTGCCGCCGATTACCCTAGAATCTACCCTCAAACCAACTTCGGCGAGTATGAGCCATCCCTTGAAAGATAACGGTCCCTGGATCACCGACTAGCAGGTAAAAGAAGGGAAGTCAAAAGCAGTTACAGAAATTCATTGCTAAACCTGTTGACATTTAAAGGTTGACTGTTATATGATTAGTAAAAACTTTATAGGATATCTGTTCCAGGAAATCTATTGGACTGCTATAAATTTTTGAAAAATGTCTCTAAGGCTTATAAATAATCAACAAATTTCTAATCGACACCGAATCGACAGATAAATCGACCCCGAATTTATTCATCATTGCAAGAAATAAAATCGGGTCTAAGGGGTTACCCTAAGGGACTGGGGAACCAGCAGAGAATTCTCCAGGGGGGGGGGCAGACGCCAAAATAGCAGTGGTGGTTATGCGACATGGAACATGTTTCAGGATAAGTTTTCGTAGGAATAAGTTTATTTTAAAAAACTCTAAAATAAAAAGAGCAATTAGATTAAATGAAAAATGAAACAAAATACAGTAATTTTTAAACGACAGTGCTGCCTGGCAAAGGGGTTAATTTATTTAATCCATAATATATTTAATTATTATGCATTTAATCTTAAAAGAAAATCAAAGTCAAACCAAAATTACAGAAAAATGTATTGCTTTGGTAGATTATAACAGATGTAGATTTGTCTTTATGCAATTCCTAAGCCTTCGAATAGTTTACAGAAGGGGTAGAGATTCTCAAAAATCATCCTGCCTGCATAGATACCACGTATTGATCTTAAAACGATCATGTAAAATGTACCTCTTTCATAGCAGGACAATTTTCACCCTCCAACTTAAAACCCTTATATATTCAAACATTAAAAAAAAATAGAATAGTGAAAGAAAAACGAGATTTAACCTTAACTATCGAGCTGTCAAACTGTCCTCTTTCTTTTTATTGTCCTATTCAACTAAATAAAATGAAAAGGTTCAAAAAAAATTTCGTCACAAGAGAATCTTATCAAATAGTCTGTGATAAAAACTGGAAGTAAAGAGTGACTTGGGTAAATATTCACGAAAACTAAAAATGGAATTCTCGTGACAATTGCTACACTGGCAGTAGGCTATTGGCTTTTTGCTGATTCTAAATATATAAAATTCTTTCAGTTTACAGTTACCCAGCTAAAACCAAAAATCGGAGAAAATTTGCTTGGTTTAAAAAAAAAGGGGGAAACAGCCCCCAAAAAGCAAGCGATCTTATTGAAAACCCTTTTATTAGAAATGTCATATCAGAGAACCCTCCGTAGAAGTTTCAAGCTCCAATCTTCAAAATGTGGAATTTCGCATATTTTTTTTCAGAAGAAACATCGTCGATGCATGTTTGTTTGTTTTGTTTTTTCCCAGGGATAATCGTATCAAACTGAAGGTCCAAAATAATTGGGAGGGATATCATTCAAATGTAAATTTAAAGCTCTTTTTTAAGGTGCCATACAGATAGGGCCAGGGAAAGTCTTGTTTTCTGCCATTTTAGGGCACCAAAACTACAACTTTACCCCAAAGAGGAATGTAATTGCGTATCAGCTATAATGAGAGGGGGAGTGAGTCACTGTTTAGGTGGGGGTAGGGTAGGGGGTAGGGGGGATTCCTAAAAAAAAGTATATTTTAATGGACAAACTGCTAGATAAATATTGAATGAGGTAGGAGGGAGTAGTAATTAATTAAAATGTTTCTTTATACAGCTAAAATCCTACATTCCTGTATCTACCAGCACAAAGGTGGAAAAGGCAAGGCAGGCCATGAATTTTTTTTTGGATGGCCAATAATGCTAGGAACTTAGTTTTCAGCAATTTTAAACGGTAATATTCTTCTTTTTATATTTATATGAAGTACTTCAATGTATTTAAACAAATGTATGTACTGCATTTATCGATAAATAAAATGATATTGTAGATGTAGTGATGGCTTCAGTTATGTCGAAGAACAAAGGTCTTTCCTTGAAGAACAAAGGTCTTTCCTTGAAGAACAAAGGTCCATCCATACAAACAATAATGCTCCTTTTCATCCGACCAAAATTCTTTAGAACTTTTAACAAGTTCTAAAGAATAGAACTTTTTTTCCCAAAATTCTTTTTCCAAAATTTTTTTCGACCAATATTAACAAGAACTTTTTTTTTACCAAAATTGGTATTCATAGCCAATTTTTCAAGTATATTCAAATTTTATCCAAAATTGAAATTTTAGATTTAAGCGTAAGACGATACTAATCAACGTACAATTATTGATTTACACATTTTAAAAAGAAATTAACCAGGGATTCAAAAGACCGATACCTCAAATTATATCTGGGATAAGCCTTGGTATGATTTGGAAAACAAACAGAAAGTAAAAAAGGGAGCTTTTCAACTGAAGTAAGGAACTGATTTGAAACCTATTTGAACAGATTATTTTTTGTATAAAGGGAGTTGTCTCCTCCTTATTCTTTACTGTGAAGTTTGGCTTTTGTTCAAACTTTTAAAGAAAATTTTGAACTGAAAAAAAAAAAGATTTTTCAAAGCACTAAAAACTTTTGTTGTATGAGCAAGGTGTTGAAAAGGGGCAATTCCTCTTATACACAGAGTAATTTTATTTTGTTTTGAATTTTAAACTTGCTCCTTGCTTTAGTTGAAAACCTTTCAAACAGTTCGTGATAACGAACTGTAAGTAAGGAGCGACCCGGCTCAATGGTAACCGAAACTCTAGAAAACGGTATTTTGACACCAATAGATACATCAAAAGAATCAGACTTTAATGCTGATTTTAAAATATATAAATTTCATCAATTTTAGTGCTACCCATCAAAATTTACGCGCCTGAGAAAATTTAGAGGGACATTGCTATGAAGGGAACGCCAGATTTCCCAGCATTATTTAAAAAAAATCAGAAATTAAATATAAAAAAACAAGTTTTTCAACTGCAACAGCAGCAACATCAAAACTTAAAACGAACAGAAAATATTACATATATGATTGGGTTCACCCCCTATTCAATTTTTTAGTACTTTCGTAAGAGCTATTTATTCTAATTAACGGCCTTTGTGATTAAGCGGTCATTTTTAAAGAATTGGAACAACATTCGAACTATAGCTTAAAGAGCAGGGTATTGACTAGGGGTGAACCCCCTAATATACGTATTAAAAATATATGAATATAGAAGTTCGTTTCGATAGTTAATTCGTAAGTTACGTATATTTATTACTAATAAACATTTTCGTAAATAAAATTAACCAACGTTTACGAAAGCCATTTAACCAAATAAAAATAAAATTAATATGCAAATTTGGTTTTAATTATTCATGTACGGTGAGCCAAAATTAAAACCTGCATTGATTCAAAAGCGTTCAAAAATTAAATAAAAAAAACAAGTTTTTTTAACTGGAAGTAAGGAGCGGCGTTAAAACTTAAAACGAACAAAAATTAATCCGTATATGAAAGGGGCTGTCCCCTCCTCAACGCCTCGCTCTTTACGCTAAAATTTCTCACAGCTCTATTTTTTTAAACAATAAAAAACTTTAGCGTAAAGAGCGAGGCGTTGAGGAGGGGACAGCCCCTTTCATATACGGAATAATTTCTGTTCGTTTTAAGTTTTAACGTCGCTCCTTACTTTCAGTTAAAAAAAACTTGTTTTTTATTTAATTGTATTAAATATGACGTAGATAATTTCGGACACGCCACTGCCTTTCCATGACGATAAATAAAAGTTCAAATAGGGATAAAATCCTTTTAATAGACAGTGTTTCACAAACAGTGATTGACATTTACAAAAAATACAGATATTTCGGTCACATATGCAGTAACCGTCATCAGTTTATTTTTACTACTGATGACGGTTACTGCATATGTGACCGAAATATCTGGTGTTTTTTGTGAATTTCTATCACTGTCTGTGAAACACTGGCTATTAAAAGGGTTTTATCCTATTTGAACTTTTATTTAGCAACAGACTAAGCTTAGAAAACCTAACTAAGGTTTTCTAAACTAAGGTTTTCTAACTAAGGTTTTCTAAACTAAGGTTTAGAAAACCATTCGAAAGAATTCACTTGATTGGCTGGTTGGTCCTTCACCAGCAGACCTTGTAAAAAAATTAAGAGGCAAAAGTTTCATTAATTGGAGAAAATTTGACACCTTTATACTTCATAACTGTAAAAAATTAAATCTTTTTCAAAGTAACAACTAGATAAATACAATTACTCCTGAAAAAAAAATGATAATAAAACACAAAAAATATATCCGTTCGGGGAACAAATACAGAAATTCCCAGCATTCTGTTCAGGGGAAACATTTCTGATCATAGTGGCTTAATATATCAGCTGATGGGTACTCTTGCAATGCAAGCAAAATTTGACGGCATATTTTTATCAAAATTGCCCCGTATTAAGTTGTTTCCCTTGTATTTTCTATAATTTTACGAACTTTCTTGTGTACTAATACCTACCCTACACTAATTATTAATAAACAAATGCATATTTAGGATAACCATAAAAAGCTGATTCTTTTATTTTTATTATGGATAGTTCGGCTCTTATACTTTCGTTATTGACAAGGATCGTTATTTATTTACCATTCATTACTATGAAGAATATATTTTTTAATCCAACCAAACCATATAGAAAAAGTGTTTGTGGAAAACTGTTTGAGAATGGGTCACTCAGTCACAAATTAGAACTTACACTTTCCTTATTAAGGGTCAAAATCTATTGGGAGTCAGCCAATAACGGGACAACACACATATTTTCCATGGTTTTTCCCTATTCTGCTCATTTTCCTTGGATTTCCTTACAATTACTTCATAGTTCCAAATTTACAGGGGGGAATGGCCCCCTGGCCGGTGCCCATGCAAAGACCCACTATTTTAGACTGCGAGGGGATTAGAATATACATTCAATTATTTGACAACTTCATCTATTAGTGTGGAAAGAAGCAATTATTCTAATCAAACAGTTCGTGGTAACGAACTGTAAGTAAGGAGCGACCCGGCTCAATAGCAACCAAAACTCTAAAAAACGGAATTCTGATACCAATAGATACGTCAAAAGAATCAGTTTTTTATTCTAATTTCAAATATATAAATTTCATCAAGTTTAGTAACACCCATCAAAAGTTACGTGCCTAAGAAAATTTGCCTTATTTTTGAAAAAAGAGGTAAACCCCCCCAAAAGTCACAGAACTTTAGTGAAAATCACACCTTCAGATTCAGAGAACCCTACTATAGGAGTTTCAAGCTAATATCTTCAAAAATGTGGAATTTAGTATTTTTTGTCAAAAGAAACATCACGGATGCGGGTTTATTGGTTTGTTTATTTTTTGTTTTTTTTTCCTAGGGGTAATCATAGCGAGCCAGTGATCCTAGAATATCGCAGGAGGGCTCATTGGAACGGAAATCAAAAGTTCTAGTGCCCGTTTTGAGTGACAAAAAAGAATGGAGTGCAACTGGGCCCCCTCTCACGCTCATTTTTTCCCGAAGTCACCCGATCAAAATTTTGGGATATCTATTTTGTCGAAAAATACAATAACTATTCCTTTGAGGATGACTTATTCCCCCACAGTCCTCGGGGGAAGGTCTGCAAGCTATGGACTTTGCCCAATGTTTACATACAGTATTGGTTATTAGGAAGTATAGAGAAGTTTTCATGTTTTTTTTCTTGTAGTTGGGGGGGGGGGGGTCGGTGGTTACGTGAGAGGATCTTTACTTGGAGGAATTTTTCATGGGGGAAGGGACATCGCTATGAAGGGGCGTCTGATTTCCCAGCAATATTTAAAAAAACGATCAGAAACTAAATAATAAAAATAATAATTTTTTCAACTAAAAGTAAGGAGCAAAATCAAAATTTAAAAAGAACAGAAATTATTACGTATATGATTCGGTTTGCCCCCTAGTCATTACCTCGCTCTTTACGCTAAAGTTTTTTTTGTACTTTCATCAGAGCTATTTATTCTAATTAACGGCCTTTGTGATTAAGGGGTTATTTTTAAAGAACTGGAACAAAATTTGAACTTTAGTAAAGAGCGAGGTATTGAGCAGGGGGGTGAAACCTCTAATTTACGTAATAAAAATATACGAATATAGAAGTTGGCTACGTAAGTTAATTCGTATGTTACGTCAGAACAAAATTACGAGAAAATCATTGAACCAAAAAAAAAGTAAAATTAATATGCAAGTTTCGTTTCAATTATTCATGTACGGTGAGCCAAAATCAAAGCTGCATTATTTCAAAAACGTTCAGAAATTAAATAAAGAAAAAAAAAATTTTTTTAATGAAATTAAGGAGCGACATTAAAACTTAAAACGGACATAAATTATTCCATCCGGGTTGCAGCGGTAGCTAGCAACCTAGTAAGAGACGATCACGTCCAATGTTAAGAAATATAAAAACCCATAGTTCTTAACAAAGGAGTCAGATCAAAACAAAAAGTACACCATTAGAACCGCCTTGTCTGAAACCCCTGTAAAGGAAACTTTCTGTCCCTTGGCTTGAACAGCAAGGGAAATATATTGGCTTGAAAATCAAGAAAATTGACTTTAACCACGTTAATCTCCCCAAACGGGATATT
>NC_142813.1:9888328-10003467 GCF_049724085.1 Artemia sp. Qi Xiang Cuo | reverse complement strand
ATATATTGTTAAACTTAATTTGAAAATAATCTCTTTCACCGGCTCTCTGACAAATACAAGGCCCTTACTTTTAATGCGAAGAAATAGTTTGTTTTCATTTTACACTGATGGCGGTAGAATTGAAGGCATTGCCCTCCCCTTTTACATAATTTACTTACAACGAAGCTGTTAGAAGCAATGTATTGCCCCCTTTCACATAATGTTCTAAATATATTGTTAAACTTAATTTGTTTAGAATCTGTTTCTCTACTTCCATACAGGTTACGAATCTACAAGCTTAATATACAGCAATCTCTTTTTGCTTAAAACTGTTTTAATTTGACAGCCAAAACAAACCCATTTGGCTAGACCGATAGCGTGAACACATCGGAAAAGGGTGACAAAGTAATTATATGCTTGCGGAAATGTATTGTCAAGTTAGCGGCTTAATAGCGACGGGTGTCACAGAGAAAGGGTGATAGCTAATTATAGGCCTCACATTGGAGTCTTGTGTCAAAACAGAGCGGCATTTTCATTAAAAATTGACAGAAGTCAGTGATCGCTTTAGCTGGAAATATAGAAGGAAGGAATGTAACGAAATGGTATTTCTTTTTGCGAGAGTTTGATTGTAAAACAATGGTGGGGGGGATTTAGCTGGAAATATAGAAGGAAGGAATTTATCGAAATGGTATTTCTTTTTGCGAGAATTTGATTGTAAAACAATGGTTTGGGGGGGGGGTTTGGGGTAAAGGAATATATTTACGTTTTAGCTGAATATACTGGAGGATGTCCAAGGAAAATAATTTTATTTGAAAATGTACTAAAACGGAACTTACATGGTAAATTGTAGTTGCCAAGGCTTCTAATTCATCAATATTATCCATTTTAGTGGTTTACACGGTGTCAAAATACTTTCTGATAATTTAATCACATTGCATGTCCGTTATATACGAAATCCCATTGGACGAATTGTTATGTAACGGGGAAAACCATATGTAACAAGCCCTCTGATTGGTTGAGAAGGAGGATGTAACCGACTCGCTGATTGGCTGAGAAGGAAACACGTGATCTAACTGTTTCCGGGAAACTCATAACATTTGGCGAGAGCAACAACAACAAATACTATTTCTGGATCATAACATTCACGATCGATTACGCAATCAAGTTCTCGGAAATTCACTTCCCCCTCGAGTCCTATATCAATAACATTTTTCCTGTTATAATTCACTGTACATGTGCAACCTTCGTCCCGGAGTTATTACACATAGAAACAAAAAATACCTCGACTTTGGAAAAAAGAGGTCATTGACCGATTACACAATCTTTCTCTCTAGGGACTCTATGCCCATATATGGACCCCAGTCAGTATTCTATGCCCATATATGGACTCCCGTCCGGAGTTATTATGACCATTCTACTGTAGTTATACTACTGCTTTGAATTCTATTAAAACTATAGGTAAGGATATGAAAGTGAAATTTTCCGAGAATATTTCTAAAAATTTCTGTTGTACGGATGACAACCTGCCATCCGTATGCAGGTTATCAAAAGGGCATTTCAGCGATATCTTAGGAAGAGTTTCATGTTTGAAATTAATACTTACAACGCTTGTTATGGGGGATGTTGACCTAACCAAAAGACAATATTTGCATCATAATGCTACTGCTTCTACTCCTACAACTGCAACTACTGCTACTATTATTTTTAATTCTACTACTACTACTGCTACTAAGGCCAAGACTACTACTATTAATTCTGCTCCTACTGTTCTACTATAACTACTGTAGCTATTACAACTACTAATAAACTTATGGTTATTTTGGGCAATATTTTAAATGTGTTGAAAAAAATCGAAACACACTATGCCCACATGGGTTGTCAAGAGAACATATCAGCAATGCTTTAGGACCGGTTGATGGTATTAAGCACTTCTATATAGAAGCATTATTCAAGTTAATTTCTACTTGTTTTGAGTTTGAATCGGTTATTTATTTTGTGAACTCTGAAGGTCTAAATTGGGAACTATCCTTCTATACTACGGTGACCGAGAGAAACTAGTCACTCACTCTTGTAATTGCCACGTATAAAAACAGCGAATGTTGTGTCAATACCTATTACAGCTAAACTACACTTTTCTGTATCCTATCAGGAGTAAATCAAGGCTACCTTCGTTCTCGAAATCCCTTTGTTATACTGATAAAATAAATTCTCAGATGCAGTGAACAAGGTGGTGTTGAGATAAACCCATTAATCCTTCTGATGAACTTAAACTATGTCTGATAGCATCGCAATGTTAGAGGCTTAGAAAAGGTGATTCCAAGAAATATTGGATTGGTTGAGAGACAGAGGTAGTGTGTCTGAAAGTAAGCATGGAAAATACCAAATGCATGGCAGCTAGTGACTCTCCCTTGGATATCTAGTGCAGAGATTAGGGTTCAGATAATGTACATCAATTCAAATACCTATAGAGCATAACTGAGAATAGTCATTATACGGTGAAATAAGTATAGGCCAAAACAAGACCTGCTAATGTAACCTTCACCAGGCTTTCCACAAGTTTTAGATCTCATGAATTTTACTTTTGCTAAATTCTACGGTTTTTCAATAACAGTATCTTGCCTTTCCTATCAGAGACATGATAATTAAACTAAGAGAAAGATAGAGAAACCCAAACAATCGAAAATATATGTCGTAGGAAGATACCGAACATTCACTGTACTCACAGAATCACTAACTGATCAATACGGAATTCAGCGAGATAACTGCTTGTGATTAGTGTCATCAGAGTGCGAAGATAGTTACTTGGAAAAACTTCGACCAATGAGGGATCAAAGGTGTCCGAATTTGTTTTTTTGCTGGCATCCACCATGGACATGTGTCAAAGGGCAAGGCCCTGGAGCACATTAAGGTGCAACTACCAGGAAGCTCTAATGTTGAGTAATATATTTTCACTTTTATAACTTTAATAAATGAAATATTATTAACACTTTAAAGAATAAACATCAGCTTATGTATATTAAACTGACAATGCACATTCATTTGTATTTTTATAATAAAGTGCAAATTATGTTTTGGCCTTGGGATGGCATAGGGGTTTTGAGCCCCACTCAAGTTAATTTCTACTCGTTTTGAGTTTGACTCGGTTATTTATTTTGTGAAGTCCATAAACTCTGAAGGTCTAAATTGGGAACTATCCTTCTATACTACGGTGTCCGAGAGAAACTAGTCACTCACTCTTGTAATTGCCATGCATAAAAACAGCGAATGGTGAATCAAGACCTATTACAGCTAGACTACAATTTTCTGTATCCTATCAGGAGTGAATCAAGGCTACCTTCGTTCTCCAATTCTCTTTGTTATACTGATAGAATAAATTCTCAGATGCATTGAACAATGTAGCGTTGTGATAAACCCATTAATCAGTCTGATGAACTTAAACTATTTCTGATAGCATCGCAATGCTATAGGCTTAGAAAAGGTGATTCCAAGAAATATAGGATTGGTTGAGAGACAGAGGTAGTGGGTCTGAAAGTAAACGCCAAAAATACTAAATGCATGGCAGCTAGTGACTCTCCCTTGGATATCTAGTGCAGGGATTAGGGTTCAGATAATTTAGATCAATTCAAATACCTATAGAGCATAACTGAGAGTAGTCATTATACGATGCAAGAAGTATCGGCCAGAATAGAACCTGCTAATAGAACCTTCAACAGACTTTGCAAAATTTATAGATCTCATGAATTTTCCTTTTGCTAAATTCTACGGTTTTTCAATAACAGTATCTTGCTTTTACTATCAGAGACATGATAATTAAATTAAGAGAAATAAAGAGAAAGCCAAACAATTGAAAATAAATTTCGTAGGAAGATATCGAACATTCACTGGACTCCCAGAACCACTAATCGATCAAAACGAAATTCAGCGAGACAACTGCTTGTGACTAGTGTCATCACAGTGCGAAGATGGAGTTCCTCAAAAAAGTCAACCAATGAGAGATCAAAGGTGTTCGAATTTGTTTTTCATTAGCATCCACCGTAGACATGTGTCAAAGGGCAAGGCCCTGGAGCACATTAAGGTGCAATTATCAGGCAGGCATATTTAGCCTTGATACCTAATTCAAACCAGAATAGGAAGACGTTGCAGTTGCAATAAACTGACGGCTCTTCCTTTGTGGCCTGGGTGCCTCTGCTGGCACGGGCAGAGCTAAGGTAATGTATTTAGTGCTCATAGCCTGAAACGTTGTCATTATGTTGCAATCCAGTTGAAATGGTGACATCAATGAGCTCTATTATTCTAAAATTTGAGCTGCCACAAAAATTTGTGGACCTACATAATTTAATTGAACGCAACAGACAATGTCAAATATCTGAGCTATTTCATTAGTGGTTTGGTCAGTTCACGAGAGACAAACAAGCACTATTACTAAATTGAATAGGACAAAGACATCAGTCTTACAAACCTAGAGGCTATCCTAGCATTGAGTAAACCAATACATGTAATTATAACCGAAAGGGTTAGAAAATGAAAATGAAAGAAGAAAAATAAATAAAAAGATAGTGAATAAGATAGTACATTGTATAATATCAAATAAAAGCTAAAATATACTAAGAGAAATTTTTTTTCGTTGTTTGGATTTTTAAAATTGCTTTTGGGGGCAGCCAATTTGTAAAACAATGCATGCATATGTAATCAAAACGTCAGAAAAGGAAAATAAAAGAAGAAAAAACAAATTAAGAATATAGCGTATAATGACCTTGGTATAGATTGCATCAATTAAAAGATAAGTCACACTAAGAGAAATTTTTGTTTTTGTTGGAATTTTAAAATTGCTGAGGATTTCACTGCATTTTGTGGCAGTAAACTAAAAATAATATAACATACAGAGCGACTAAGAAAACATCAACGTTTTTGAGTGGTCATGTAGCAATAGCCACTCTTAAAGTTAATATTATTGAATATTTGATGAAATAAATGCTAAGGGGGAAATAAAACAGTTGTCGAATAAGTCACTCATTTAGAAAATGCTCAATAGAATAAACAGAGACAGTAAATGGTTACACATGGACACATCAATAAATACAAGATGAACTTATAAGATTAAATTATTGCAGATTCGATTGACTTGTGGACGAGGTCCCCAACAGGATGCAAATGTCCGTTTGATGAATCTTCTCAAGAATGTGCTTGTTGTGCTAAAGGAGGGTGCAATTGTGGCTATGATCAACCATCAAGATGCACTCAATGTGGATTAGAAAACAGATGTCTTAACTGTAAGCAAAACTAGTTTCGCTACATAACACGCTTAAAGTAGAAAGAAAACGAAGTCGTTCGGTTGATATTATATTGTAATAGACTACGTATAATTTCTATAAGTAAACGGTATTATTTTGATAAAATACTCAATAAAAACTTAAAAAAGTAAAGACAGTCAGAAAATTAAGAAACAACAAAAATTTACTTAAAAACAAAGGTGTAAAGTTGTAAACAAAAGTAAAGTTTACCAAAAAGGATGTGACAAACAATCTTCTAGGATAGGCTGTCCTGTGTTTCTAACTTGTGCCCTGGCTATACATACCTCTAGCTTCAACTTCAAAATTTAAGAGCATTCTTGAAGTTCTATGTATATCAGATAATCTCGTCTGAAGTCTCTTCCAATAGATGCATTAAAATGGACCATTAGGAATTAGTTTAAGAAAGTGTTTGTGGTTTAATTTTATTTTAAATAACTGAATAAATAAGAAAACGACGCAGCTTGGAATAAATAAAAAGGGTGTAGAGCTGTTCAAGCCTCACGTGGCTTGGTTGTGATGAATTGACAGTAGTAGTATTCATTGCAATGAATATTAAGCTTGTAATGGGGTGTACTTTTTGTAAGTGTTTTTAAATACTAAACAAACAGTTTAAAATAAAAATTCCGAAAGGTCAATCAAGCAATACTTCCAAAATTTGGAACTAATTTAATCCGAGCCTTATTACATGGAGTGCGAAGTGTTTCATGCCTCCCCAAACTAGGCTGCTCGGATTTCGTCTGTTTGCCGAACTTTAAATTACTTATACTTTGCCTTTTTCAGCCTTGTCGTACATTGTGTGTGTTTCAAATACACATTCTCAAAATTAAGAGAAAAATTGAACTTGACTTGAACTTGAGAGATGGAACAGTTTCCTGCTGCTTTATATTTTAAGAAAGTTGCTCTCCCTTTTCTATGCTCAAGATAGATTAGCTATTCTTTCATTTAATTTTTTTATTTTTATGACCCCCCTAAGAAATGTTTTCATTCCGATCCTGGAAATAAACTGCAATTTTCACTTGAAAAGGCATTCGAAACATAAGAAATCATTGGAACGTCAAAGTACTTGGTATTTGGAATTACATAGAGTTACTGCGCTATCTAAAATTCCACCTCCCTTTCCCTGCTCTTAAGTCAGGGAAAGTCTGCGTTTCCCTGCTCTTAAGTCCCTTTCCCTGCTCTTATTCTCTAATCCATTCTTATTTTAATTATTGTCCAATTGCTTCTTTAAATGCTTTCAAATCTCTAATTAAGCCCCTTCAACGTCTTCAAAATAATGCCCTTCGTACGTTAAAAGCACTCCTTCCTTCCCCATCTTCCCTCCCCGATGTTTGTAATTTACATAGACATAAGACAAAGTAGTTAAAATAATAAGTATCGGCTATATTAAGGATTGTTTTGCATGACCAGGGCTTATTCAATTGCAAGTTCGCAGTTGGATGCCCTTCTAAAGAGCCAAACACGTGTAGAGGATAATCTACAACGCCTTGAGTACTCCTTATGCCCTCAAGCATCCCCGCAGCTCAATATGAAGTCAGATCAGAGTACTATAATAGTTTTCAATCAGGTCTGTCGAGAGACCGAAAATCTGCCTCAAGTGGGTACATCGCAAGTGCAACTTACGAGTACGAGTACCAAATTACGGGAATTGCTGCTGTAACACACGTAGACATGGTCTATGTATCGTCGTTGAGTCAGTATAAATCATTATTGGGCCCTCTCATGTGATAAATAGTCGTAGAAATGGGAGGAAGGCTAACTTCATTGTACATTTTAACTTTTCGCGCCCTTTTAGTTGCAAAACCGATCGGAGACAACCACTACTCTTTCAAAACCCCTTGCGCCCCCTGAGCCTTCCTATTAGTATTTCATGGCATGGCATTAAGATTTTAGATAGTCATTTCTATCCGAAGATAAATGTTGAAAGGATAAAATATGCATATATTAATGATGTTATAAATGTAACCAGAGGGAAAAAGGTACCCAATTGTGCAACTGGCCTATATAAAACTCAGATTTTGTAGACATAAACTAATAGATACCTTTATTGAAATCAGAATGATACGTAAAATCTAAACTTGCTTGATTGAAGAGTCTAAATCGATACACTTTGGCCTGTACCGACTCCCTTGCCTACGCTCCTCGCTAATAATGTTAATTTTGTAACATTGGGGGTCTTAAGCTTCATGATTAAGGATTGCAAAAAAGAGGCTAATTGTGCAGTATACACGTCCAAAATCAAAACAGGTTTTGTACATGTTAAGTTATTTAACCTAAACGTTCATCAACGTCAACGCCATAAATCTCTGTTTTTTAGTCGATTTTACTATAGATTTCTATCCCAGTAGGGATGCATCTATTCATTGTGAAGGAAGTTTACAACATTGCCAGATAAGAGTGAGTCTAACTGTACAAGATCACGTGTCTCTATCTAGGCCAATCAGGGACTAGATTTCAGATAGATTTATATCCCAGTAGGGATGCATCTATTCATTGTGAAGGAAGTTTACAACATTGCCAGATAAGAGTGAGTCTAACTGTACAAGATCACGTGTCTCTATCTAGGCCAATCAGGGACTTGGTAATACTGAAGGGAAAATGCACATGCGCACTGAAGACTAACGGGACAATGTTATTGATCCACTAACGGTACGACCTATTGTTTCTAAGAAATTCTAGCCTAGATTTATGTAATAGACTATGATGGAAATCAAGTTACACAATTCTATTTTTAAATATAGCTTCTCTGGATACATTTCTATAACTACATTATACATCTCGCTTAATGTAACAGTTCATTGTAAGCTATTGAACAATAAGCACTATGGAAAATCTTGACAATACGGTTAACCATTTATATGCCGTAAGTTTATTTTATAAATAATCAATTGAGATGTTTCGGTACTGCTGCATTATACGGAAACTTCTTAAAAAGTCAAGTTTGTTTAATAAAATGAAAAAGACTGAATAATAGTTAAGAATCAAATTCGGGGGCATATATATTTGCACATTGTAGGGGGGACGGGAGGGTAAAAAATAGCATATATATATATATATATATTAAATGTAACCCAGGTAACATTTTTTCTTTGATCATATTAATTTATTTTGGACCTAGACTAGCTTAGCAATGAAAATGCCGCTCGATGCAAATTTTATGTCTATTTGCTGAGAATATGTGTTAACAAGCATTTTTTCTAATTTACAGCCTATAAACTGGGAACGTGTTATCAAGTCTTTTTAAATATATAGTCTTTGTTTTTAAAGTTTATAACATTTTGAAGGTTTTATAATGGGGCGTCTATAGCATAGCCTAGACCAACAATAAAATTTATCCCCACTTAATTCTGTATTAGAAACATAATTTCTTTAATACTTATTGACTACCTCATAATGGTTAATGACTGTAAAAAAAAATCTTTATTTTAGCTTATTTCAGTTTTAGACATAATATCCGATAGTATATGAATGGCTTCCTTCAACTTTGATAAACTCGTTATCATCCAAAAACATAAAAAAATTGAATTTTTAAAGAACATCACCGAATCTTAATGACAAAGTTTCTTTGCATTGAACTGTACAAGATGTCAAAATATTTTTTTACACCCCATAATCTAAGAACAGATGTTCGTTAGAGAGATTGACTTTAAAAATCAGTTCGCTCTTTTGAACTTCAGATGTGCTATTTACATTTCATTTTCATTAGAGTAGAAATTTTTTTGCATTAATATAGAAGAGGGGGCGGGGGTGGGCTGTGTAAAAGGGATAGTTTTCTTTCACTATGAGTTTTACTCTACAAAAAAACTATAATTTAATTTCTTTTAAGGAAAATTTTGAGCAATGTCCCCCATCCAACAAGAAGGCTAGGGTCAATGATCCTACTCCCGTGCAGCGGTTGGAGATGGCTGGTTCTTCCGTGTCCCCAAAACCCCAAAGGAGATATGCTGTCCCACACATGCTGTGCACACAAGACAGTGAAGTCGCCGGCCCTTCAAGAGCAACAGTTATTTTCCATTCCGACAAAGTCAATGGCCCTCAAGTTGCTCATGTAATTAATGTAAGTTTTAAATTTATTTTTAATTTCAACTAATGATTTTTCTCCCAAAGGAAATAAATCCCTTTTGACACTGATACTTCAGAGCGATTCAATATCCCCGTTAAACAGGCTGTAATTATTGAATCCTGAGAAGTGCACGCATCCGACCTGCTAAATCTTATAAATTAGGATAGCAGCTTAGCAAAGGTTTCGCTGAAAAAGATACTTTTTTATTTATTCCTGTCATATTGTCTACAGTAAATCCTATGAATTGCAAAAGGGGTGGGGGCAGATGTTGATTATGATAAATAGTTTTATATGATATTTATTATCCATTTTGAGTACTTTAAGATGAAACTAGAATGTCATTCTCATTATAGACAGCGCAAGCGCTGCTTATTTTTCTTTCTACTAGATAATTCACTAAGAAAACTATGATATTGGCATTGCTACGACTATTAAGTGTGTATTTTTTTTAAGAACATGTTTTAAACAATTCGAACATATAGTCACTATTAACCTAATTTTCCACTTAAAAAAATAGGGTGCTTTAGACACTTTGAAATTAAGTGGCTGTTTTCTTATAGGCTACAACGGTTCCATACGCACTACCTTCCTCCCATCTGAAGAAACAAGTCACAAACTATATCACCTCATTGGCGAGACAGCTTCAATTGAACCGCTATTGGAGTTTCGTGACAATCAGGTCACTGAAATACCGGCTATCGACGAACAAGATCTCGAACGATAAGGTAAATTTATACGGGAGTGTTATGGTGATGGTAGTGTTAATTTAGACGATATACCTTCTGACACTATTGATGACACGGAATGGGCAGACAATTTATTGAGTAATTATTTAGTTGTAGAGAATAGTACAGTTGAACAAGGAAATGCAGTTACGTCAGAGGGTGATTTACCACGGTTAAGCCCGAATACATTACAAATTTTAGATAATTTTTCCAGAGAGTTAAATGAGAATCCTTCACCCTCAGATTTAATGAATATAGTCCCTATTCGATCAAATTTAATTGAAAATGAAATGGCTTGGATGGATTTTAGTACACAGACCAGTCCTATTGCTGGACAAAGCGGGGAAGGGGGTTTATATAGTGATATACAAGGGGGAGAGGGTTTAGCTAATAATGACGATATACAAGGGGGAGAGGGAAATGATACACAATTCTCGTTGCTACCAGAATTTCAATAAACAAATTCGATATTGAATACAATAGCCATTTTTACTGCAAAATTTGGTGATCCGTTTAATACCTTATGGGGGTAAATTTTATAACCGACCCCATTTATATCGTTCATGAATATGTAGAAAAAAATCGTGCACTTTTAGAAAACCAGATTCAGGTATGGGGAGGTCGGGACAGTATCAAAGCCTCAATTGTTTTAAAAATATTTTATCTAAATCTGAGTCATAGTGAGGTGTATGACCATTGAGTACACATCGAGATGTTGGTAGTGTATCCACATTTGGAAAATTATGAGACTGTATTTATACAATGGGTTGACAAGATTATCACTCATCTCGAAAATTATAATGAGAATGGCAGTGGTTTCGTAGTTTCATTTATTGAAAATTTAAGTGTAAATATATGTAAATTTAAAAAAAGATTTTATTTTAAGGAGGGTGGGCCAGAGTCTTATATTTTAAAATATAATCCCGATTTAGAAGGATGCAAGGGCGTTCAACGAATCTGTTTCGAAACAGGTCAAAAATGTTTCATGTACGCTTTCCTCATATCAGCTTTCGAGCCTCTAGCACGTGACACTACAATGAAAAATTTGGACTACTGGGACGTGCATGGGAAGGAGGGGTCTGATTTTCTCCCAGTAGATTTCTCTTGTTTAGTGGAAAAATTTCCTGTAACACTCAGGCCAATAGATATTTTTGAACGGGCCAACGCCCATTTAAATATTGGTGTTACTGTGCTACAGTACGAAACGGAATTTCAAGAGGGTATGTGTTCTAATAAAAAGGGTGAAATATTCCCAGTAAGGGGCCCTTCGATTGAATCGGTGAAACACTGGGTTTGGTTGTTGTACACACCGCCTAGTGAATTATATCCTATTACGGATATCAGTAGAGTTTTGGGGGAGGGTAAAACACATGGGACACGATGCTATTGTCCAACATACCTGTCTAGATTTCATAGTGATTTAAAGCTACAAAATCACATGAAGCATTGCAAAAGTCATGGCTATCAATCAATGGAAACAATATTGGGTGACCGTGCAATTTTACGTTGTAAAAATTTCCAGAATACGCTCCTGCAAAGCAGTGAAATATGTTTGGATTGTGAGGCTAGGCTGGTGGATGTGAATGACCCACAATTTCTGAATTGTATCAAAGAACATCAAGCCATTGCAGTTTCCTGTGCCCACGCACAAAGAGACAGCTCTTACACTTCGTAATTGTTAGAAATGTAATTGGAGCTATTTCTAGTTTGAGAAATACCCACTACCCGATGATATTGTCAGCAGAGGATCGTCTGGCCATTAAAAATAAGAGAATATGTTGGGTTTGTAAGGGTGAATTTGAAGAGGCGAATAAAACGAAAGGGAGTAGGGGGAAAAAGAATAGAGAAGGGAAGGAGAAAGTCGGGGACCATGATCACTTGTAGTAGAGAATATCCTCACGGGGTAGTAATTTTCGTGGTGTAGCACACCAATCATGCAATGTGAATGTAAGCCAGCAGTTTTTTTATACCGGTTTTCATTCACAATTCAAATTATGATTTGAAATTTATTTTACCGGCTTTGGCATGTATGCACAGAGAGAGAGAGAGAGAGGGCGAGCAGATAGTCCATGGGTAAATAACTCATTTACCTACAATATTATCCCCAAATCTGCTGAAAAGCTGGTGCTTTTAGAGTCGAAATGGCAGGCAGTGGATAAGGGGCATATATGCCGGAATAAAATCTGTTTTTTAGATTCTTATAGTTTTTTCCCCAAGGCATTGAGTCAACTAATCCAGGGGCAGAAAAGTGACAATTTCTATACTTTCCCTCTGCTTAGACAGCGCTTTCCAGACAGGGAAATGTATGACTTAACGACCTGTAAATGCATATATGCATATGACTATAACTGCTCTTTTGCGCGGTTAAGTGAAGAGAAACTGACTCCTGTCGATGCATTCTATAATTCACTTACCGATAGTGGCTGCACTGATGAGAACTGTAAATTTTCCGAGAGGATATGGGCAAAGGGTAACTGTAAAAATGATTGGGATTATTGTAGAATGTACTTAGCAAGTGATGTGTTAACTCTTTTGGACATTGTCTGCAAAAACACAGATCAAATTTATTCAGAGTTCGGGCTAGACATTAGCTATTATTTTCAACACCACACCTTGTCTTTGACTTAATTCTAAGAATTAGTAGGAAGGAAATAGGTTTGATCACCGATGTGGATCAACACCTATATGTAGAAAGATCTATGAGAGGGGGTATGTTTTTCATGGAGATCGCGTCCTAACAACGGAACCAACTGGCCAGAACTCTGCTTATGGTATGAAGTTTAATGCAGTTTTTCTTGACATGAACTCATTGTACCCCTCGGAGATGTCTCACTACTGTTTACCATGTGGCAATTACAAATAGCCTGAAAATCTTTGTGACATCCCCGACATTCACACTGTCGAGGAAAATGGTCCACAAGGATGGTTCTTTGAAATTGACAGACACATACCAATGGAATTTCACGACACTGTAAAAGATTTTGTTTTTCCCTGCGTGAATAGACCTGTAACCAAGGAGTCATTGAGCCCATACAATCGATCTTTGGTCAAGGATATGGGCATGCATTGGACCCCCTACCAGCATAAACTTATTGCCGATCTGGACCCGAAACAGAATATTGTTGTTCGCCACGTCTTATTACGATGGATCGTGAGCAATGGTTTCAGGGTCACAAAAATACACAGGGCCCTGCAATTCAATCAGAAACCCTACTTGAAGACGTTTATCGACACTTTTGTTAGTAAACGCTCACAGGCAAAAAGTAAAGTCGAAAAGAAAATGTATAAACTTATTTTAAATTCAGCTTTTGGAAAAATGTGTGAAAACGTACGAAACAGATCTCGTTCTGACGTTGTAACTTGTCCCAAAGAATGTGCACAAATTGTCGCCGATTCCAACTTTACAACATTCACGACCATAGGGCCGAATATGGTTCTGCTACACAGAAAAAAGAGAAATGTTGTTCTGAATAAGAATATGGCGGGGGGGGGGGGGTAGTTCAGTACTTGAAATTTCCAATAAACTCATGTTGTCGTTCTTTTACAATGTGTGCAAGGTAAAATGGCCAAGGGAGGGGGGGGGGTTCAAGTTTACTATGGGGACACAGATTCTCTGTTGTTAAAAGTTAAAACCGGGGATTTATTAAATGATTTGGAAAATGGGGTTCACATTGGCCCGCAGATGGACTACACTAATTGGAATGAGAGCATCTATCGCGAGTTGGTGAAACGCCAGGCCCCCAATCAACTATTAATGTTAAAATTAGAGAAAGGGAGTGATTTAATATCCAAAGGAGTGTTCCCTGGTCCTAAAGTTTATTGTGTAGAAACACATGGCAAGGACGTAAAGCAGGCGTGCAAAGAGGTGCCTACACTCTTTGTAAAAAATAATTTCGACATGAGTGTCTACGTAAACTGTGTAGATAGTTGTCTAGTGCTAAGAGCGAAAGTGCTAGCAATTCGTTCTATACAGTATAGGAACTATACTGTTAGAGTGAAGAAAAATGTCATGTCTGGCATATCCCAGAAGGTCTCTTTGCTCAAGAATGGTTTAAAAGTACTCCCCCACGGTCACTATCGAATTCCAGATCGAGCTGAATGTGTGGACTATCGAAACCAACTCGGTTTGGATAATTTAACTTAAATTCAAAAAAAAACTTCAAAAAGTATAAAAATGGGGGGTAGATGGGGCAACAACAATTATAATCATCATTTAACTGCAGCAGCAACAGCTATTGTATACAGAGTTTGTTTATCCACTTTCTGCGTGGCCCCGGGGAATGGGGTGTCCCACCCGAGGCCGGCCTTTGGCCCGCGGCCCGGCCTTTGGCCCCAGGGGTGGGGGGACCCTTGGGGGGATTCCTATCTTTTAAATGTTGTCAATTGTGTATTCTCATATTTTATTCTTAGTCTAGAAATTTGTTCAACTGTGCTGTATTTTAAGTTTTTTTTTGTCAATAAACAAAAAATATTGTTGTTCTTGTTGCTATTGTTGTACAAATAATGTGTGCTATGGCTATTCGTGCTGTATTCTAAGTAGCTTTTGCCAATAAATGAAAAATTTTATTCTTGTTGCTATTTTTGTTGTACAAAAAAGTGTTGTTGTTAATAAAAGAAAAAAAAATATGTTTTTGTTGTTCTTGTTACTGAATAACGTACTAGGTAGATCTAAGGGAAAATTATTATTTATTCATTCGACAAGTTTGTTTTACAGTTAGTTTTATTCCAAATGTTGTCAACAGCAGCAGCATGTATCAATTTAAAATACCGTTTAGGTTGTTTCTCTGTGGTCCGTCAATGTCGGGGAAAACGACACTTTTAGCTAAAATAATTAAAAATTGTAATAAAATGTTTTTGGAAAAACCAAAGAAAATTTACTATTGCTTATAGTATTTCGCAGGAGTCGTACGATCAAATAAAAGCTATTGCCGCTGCCGCGTCCATGCCAATACAATTCATCCAGGGACTTGACGTTTTCAATAGTATTGAACCAAACTCATGGCTGATTATTGATGATTTAGCTGAATCAATTGAACAGTTCTCACAGAAAATTTAATTGATTCATGTTCTCACAGAAAATGCTACAACTGTTTACTGTTCGCTCTCATCATGAACACATTTCCATAACACTAGTTCTACACAATCTGTTTCATCAGAGCAAGTGCATGAGAACCCTTGTTTTGAATTGCACCATCTATATTATCTACCGAGTTGTCCGTGACTCAAGTTCTTTAATAGCTCTCAATATACAAATATATCCAGGTGATCCCAAATTTCTACTTTCAGCGTACAGCCAGGCGACAAATAAGCCCTATGGGTACATTCTGCTAGATCTTAACCAGAATAAACACGAGGATCTACGTGTGGTCACAGATATTTTCGATAAAGAAATTACTGTATATCTTCTGGTGAACAGTAGAAAAGGCTATTAGCTGCCATCATGACATTGGAGAAACTACAAGAACAACGGCATTTATCTTCCGTTCTAGGCTCTTCAAAACCCCCACTCAGGAAGTCCATACTCAAACATGGTGTTGAAAAAGTATTTATTAATCTGATATCTGAACTTTGTTTAAATTTAACCGAGGGCAATGTACACTTGCCAAAAGGTGTTACACAACAGACAAAGCAACATCGTTCCACTGTACGTGCCTTGGCTTGCAAAAACAAAGTAAAAAATTTTAAAAGAAAACGTCTCCTTCAAGCGGGCGGTAGCTTTTTTACACTTTTACTACCAATAGTTGCAGGACTTGTAATCAGTTTCTGTAGATGGCTAAACCCTATAAATTGACTCCAATAGAAGTTGTCCTCTCACCCGTTGAAAGCTTTGAAGACAATCTAAGCAAATTCATTAATGATGAAAATATTGCCGATAATAAAAAGCTAGTTTTACTTCAAGATGCACTGCGTCGTGTGGTCAAACATAGACCTTATCGTAAGAGATCCACCACCATCACAGATACCAACACCCCAAACAGGAAACATCTCAAGATTCTCCAGCAGCAGCACAATCAAAAAAGAAGGAATTGAATTCCAAAGTGACATCAATTGGAAACCTATTGCCAGTGACCTATCGAGAACAGAGTAAAAGGGTATTAACATATCTCTTGTTGGAAAGTGGTGGTGATTATCAATTTCAAGTTGATAACATAGGGAAACGGATTATAATTTAGGGAAAAAGTTATAATCTACTTGATTTTATTTGTGATATGGTTACGAATCGTAACCATAGGACTTTTATCGTTTGACAATAATCTATACACCTTTCTAAATGCATCTAACTTCCCCAAAAGTCTTATCGGCAATAAGCAAATTCTAAAGAAATTAAGAAAATATAGTGGAGGTGTTAGTCCTCTAACAACGCCAACAACAATACCATTTAAAAAAGAAGAGAAAGAAGAAGATTTTAAATCAATCTTGGAAAATACTAGCACTTGGAAAATACTAGCAACAGCAATGATTCGATAACACCAACAATGAAGAGGGTTAGACAAAAGCGAAGACATATTGATATCAACTCATCGTCACAATCACCACCCTCCAGTTTGCAAAGTGGGAGTGGACATTACACTATGTGTTTGCGTTCAAAATGGATGAAGTTTTAAAACATGTCTATGAAAATATTGGTGAAGTGGGAAGTCTAATTTCCCCCACAACCATTTCTAAAGTTGCCTCTGACATAGGTGAAAGCACATTAAAAAATGCAAAAGAGTATATAGAAAATGAACCGAGTTACACACTGCATCGGAATCGCAGGCTTCGTGGCAAACAATATCGACAAACTAAAGCCTGTTTCCCTCTTCATATAATGCAAACTGATCTTTTAACTCTAAACGCGATTCAACGGTGTCACAATACACCCTACAAATATATTCTAGTTGCAATCAGTGTCTTTAGTCGCTATGCATATGCCATTCCACTGAGATCAAAGAGAGGTTTTGAAGTTGCTCAGGCTTTAGAAAGAATTCTTAAACAAGATTGATATAGAAAATTTCAATCGGATCGCGATAGCCAATTTGTTAATCCTCATGAGCAAAAGGTTTGACTAAAATTATAATACATAGCTCTGTCCCAGCCAGAGCCCAACAAAGCTACAATGGCTTAACAATTGAACATACCAATATGTCTATACTATTCGAAACATTCCACGTTTAAAAATTCTACTGCTTTTATTCATAATTTAGGTAAAATCATGCAAATATATAAACCTCGACTGCATCGATCCCTGTGCAATGTTAGCCCTCGGGAAGTTATTTGCAGTGAAAATACATTTGATGCTTTTCTAAAGCAATATTCCAGTGAAAAAAAGACAACAAAAAAATTGTGAAGAAGAGTTTCAATGTTGGCGATACTCTTCGAATTAATAGAGCCACCAATATTTTTGAAAAGGGGAATTATTTATGGAGCACGAACTTTTTAAAGTGTCCAAAATTCTAGACACTGAACCCACGACATATCGGCTGCGAGACACCAAAGATTATGAGATCCTCGGGGGTTTTAATGAATATGAACAACAAAAAGTTATAAACAGTAGTGAAATTTATCAAATTGAAAAGATATTAAAGAGCCGTACTTGCAGCGGAAAGAGACAGTTGCTTGTTCGTTGGCTAAGGTACAACTCTGAGTTTGATTCTTGGGCTGCAGTTGAAGACGTTAACAATACCCAATGATTTTTATGTGACATTCATGTCCAATGTTTCCGATCCTCTCTACAATGATTTGAATAGAACAAGTGATTTTTAATGAAACTCTCTCCCACCATCAACTTTGATGGCATATGGGAAATTGCTGCAGTCGACTGCGTTTTCAAAATACCTACAATATACAAAAATAATACCTAAAATAGGATATAAAAATTATAATCTAGGATTGGACACCGCGACGCAGTTGTGAACAAACAATAACAGAAACGTTCAAATGGATTGCGTGTTCTTCTACTTAACTGACATACGAGGAACTCACTTGCATGCCCGTTTTATCTCATTTTATCAATAAAAAGAGTTTCCTCTCGTAAAAAAAGGAGCCTTTCATTTAAACTATTCAAAGGAGGAGGGCAAGATCTACATTAGTTCACCCATTGCCAATGAAAAGGTTATTCTCAATGATAATTTAAAAGATTTAGTTGGCTTTAAGCTCAATATAATCAATAGTAAAAGTGCTGGAAACACTAATTTTATTTTTGCTGACTACCCGCCTGCTTTCTCCACGGACACTTGTGTATTTCTCTGCGCTTCATTTGTTGAAACATCCAGAGTTGGCAATAGGAATGTCCCCCTCCTACGAGTTCTTGAACTAAAAACCAATCAAGAACATATTCATCACTACAATATAAAGCATCTTCAGCATATCCCCGTAAACACTTCCTATTTGGAACTCTATCAGTTAACACTAAGAACTGGATTAGGCAATCCCCTAGCAATATCAAAAGGTTTGGCTGTGATTACATGCTATTTTCGACCCATCGTTCAACAACAAGATGTCTAATAGAAAAGTGGTGTTCATTTGTCCTGATATTGACTGCTGTGTTATTAATCTGGGCCCAAGACAACTGGGCAATGGAATGAACTATTACAAAGATCGCTCATCAATGTCTGGCTATGGTCCTGGCAGTTCGTTTGCTAAGCTGTTTCGCTCAGCACTGCCTCTGGCTAGAAAACATATTGTACCGGCTGTGACAGATTTTGCATCCTCTACACTATTCGATTGGAGCTCTGGCAAGGACTTTAATAAAAAGTGCTTCGGAAAATCTTAGGTCCAGTCCGTGAACCCTTGGCAAACAATTGAAATCTCATCAAAATGGAAAATTTTTAAAAAGGGTGCGTGTTCATCATTCACTCATCAGTCTCTACCCAGGTCAGAAACAAAAGACATCACCCCTGTCAAAGAAAAGAAGGAAAAAGACGACACGTACAATAAACAGAAGAAGAAGCCCCAGGAAGAGAATTGTAAGATCAAAACTGGATTTCTTTTCATAGACTGATAAATGGCATATCTACCGCATTAGGATTCCCAACCTTCAATCACTGTATTTTTAAATCTATTCAATGCAGAAAACGTTGATGTGAGTGTAAAACATGGACACTATGAAAAATTTTATCCACAACAACTCCTCTCCGATAATATACACTTTCAAATTTATTCCAATGAAGACTGCTTCATGGACATGTCTTCGACATTTATAGATTTACAAATAATAGTCCAAAAATCTGACAATACATTGCCAGTTCATGCTGATTGAATATCCTATGAGAATGGTATATTACATAATTTATTTCGTCAAATCAGTGTCTAAATAAATGGCAATTTGGTGAGCACAAGCTATAATCTCTCGAATTATACAAGCTATATACGGTTCATGTTGATAACACCAAGTTCATACACGGAATTGAGAGGCACCTCCAATGTATATGAATATATTACTGATACTAATAGTACAGATGCACTTAAAAATGCTACAACTAGTGAATTACATCTAGTTGGAAAATTTTTGGAAATATTTGGAACATCTAGTTGGAAATCATGAAATATTTAATATACCCCAATGGCTACCAACCAATATTAAAGTGGACGCTTGCTCACTCCAATTTCATTTTTGACGAAAAGAACTTCCTGCCAATCCTGATGTAACTCTCTCCCTCACCTCGGCAATACTACATGTACGAAAACAACAAGTTATGAGTTCTGTTGCTTTGGCAGTGAAAAAACTGAGAGCCAGTGGAAATAATATTAAACTACTTGTTCCTCATACAATAACCAATCAACATCATATTGCCACAGGCTCGCGTACCTTCACCGACTCATCCTTTATCAATGGTGAAATTCCGTCAAAATTGGCATTGGCATTTGTAAAAAGTGCTAGTGCAATAGGATCATGGGCTGGCTGCCCACATAAATTTGAGATGTTTGGGCTTTCCTCTCTTGTCTGCAAAGTAAATGAAATTCCCCTCTACAATCTATCTCTTGATAAATCCTATAGGAAATTGTATGAGTTGAAAATGCAAACCCTAGATCATGATTCACAACTATTTGAAAATGGTATAACCGAAGAAATGTTCGCTAAAACACATGGTATCATTGTACTAGACTTGTCTGGCACTCAAGATATGAGTATAGTACGAACGGGGAGTGTGCGCTTACAGTTTACATTTGCCAACTCATAGCCTGTGAATATTGCACTAGTCTCGCTAAATCAATTTGAAAACTATTGGGAATTCACCCCCAAAGGCAGTGCTTTACTTTACCTTGTACGATGAACCCCAGTGATATAATCAGTGTATTTAATATGGACCTCTACATGTCCAAATACAGATCTTATTGTTTGCCCTTGGACTTTCTCGGAAAAATTCAAAGTGCCAACAATACCCTAATCATTGCTATTAGCAGTTCGTCGACTGTGAATACCGGCCATTGGTTGAGCATCTTTCAAACGATGAAGAAGATTGAATTTCTTGATCCTCTCTGCCTACCCTATATATTCTACCCTCCACACATCAGCAACTATATTAAAAGCAGTGGGAAAACTATTATTCAAAATTGGAAGAGAGTACAGGATCTGACGACTAAAAGTTGCGGTTTCCATGCGCTACTATATTTCGTGTTCAGGTGTCGCGGCTACACCTACAAGCAGTTTCTCAACATTTATGTAGACAATCCACGTCTGAACGACTTTATGGTGAAAAATATCCTCTCAGACCTGTATAATATTGATTTTAGTGCCCTACGAGTAAAGTGCTTAAAAATGTACGTGAATTTGCTTATTAACAAAGAAAAAATGTATATATGCAACGATGTCTTTATTTTTCACTTTAGATTTCTTCTTCGTGTATAGGCAACTGTCGAAAACCACTAATGCTGGTAGATCATTTGAATTCACTGTATATTCATCTCGAGTGACTGCAAAGTCAGGGTCACATTTTCTACAGTACAATGTAACTTCACTCTTGTCGTATCTCTTCGTATAGTCAATGATACTATTTGTATTCATATTGTGAAATTGACGTGTTTCAATTAGTCTATTTGAAGCAATATCACACACAGTGTTTTCAAATGGTGAATCACATTCGGTAACTGTCAAATAAAAATCACTAGGTTTATAGTAATATTAGACAGTGTCGTCACAATGATGCCGTAGAAACCAAATTGTCTTGTTACCCCAACAGTTGAATCGTAGACGTGATTATTCCTCCCAAAATAATTTAAAACCACGAAGATACCAATCTCGTAGAAATAAACTAAAATCATGTTTAGGGTTTTTTCCAACCATACCTAGGTAAGTATTCTCCCACTGATCACATTTGTCATAATGGCAATCGGAGCATAGTTGCCCTCGAGGGTGAGAGTCACAAATCTCTTCAAGACAGGAATTACGGCCTTTAATTTGTACTGCATATCCTCTATGTAATTTACAGGGATTGCATAATTTGCACTTTTCATTATACTGATCAGTAATTGCACAATTCTCACATGATTACCAACTGCCAAGAGTGTACATACATAGTGGACATGTATGGAACATTCTTTGGTTAGCGATATCAAATCTCTCACAGCTAAAAAGAAACTGATCTAAGTTTCATAAATTCAGAGGGGGTTGGGAGAAGAGTGACTTTGTGACGTTAAATAACCTGTTTCGAATGGAGAGTCATCTACATAGAATCTATGGCAATGTTTTCAAAAGTATATCGACAATGTTATTCTGTTTTGTTTCAATTAATATATCAATAAATTGAGTAAGAACATTTGAATCACGTCGTAAAAGCTTCATACGATAGTCCAATGGGGGAGAGTCAGTTTTCATTATAATGTCAAGTGTCCCCTGTGAGAATATCTTTCGTTAAAGGGATAACTCGAGAAAATCGTCATCCAAAATCAAATATATTTCCATAATCACAAGATTCGACCTAATTCTCTCTTTCTCGAATTTATTTATTTTTCAATCCTATCACTCTCACTGCTGACTCTAGACTAACCGTGATTCGTTCTACTTTAAGAATCTTCGATAACCTAAAATCTAAAAAAAAGAAAGGGTGACATTTTCGATTTCGAAAAAAATTTATTGAGTGTTTATAATTACAATAATAATATATTATACATGTACAATTATCGATATAACTTGTTGTCCTCTATATGCTTCACTATTGCATTTAAAGCACTTTGAAGTCTATTGACATGTGTTATATCAACTTTAGCAGCGAAGCATAATTGATCTTCCAATTTGAAATTTGCTCAAAGATAACACATATCTTGCATATACTTCATCCCATTCAAGACAAAGCCGTGATCCTCTCGTGATTTCTACCCCAACGTTTGGTGCTCTTGTATCATTGCTGCTGCTGCTGCTATCAACTCCACTATCAACTTTTAATAGTGTAAACAGTCTACTCATTATTGCAAATATATCTCAATGAATAAAGTGAACTGTTCTCACTCCTTGAATTCTATTCTCACACTAATAACAACTATAGTAAAAATCCTTCTTTACATTCACAGCGATCATGTCCCGTTAGTGGATCAATAACATTGTCCCGTTAGTATTCAGTGCGCATGTGCATTTTCCCCGCAGTATTTCCAATTCCCTGATTGGCCTAGAAAGAAACGCGTGATCCTGTCACGTTAGACTCGCTCTTATCTGGCAATGTTGTAAACTTCCGTCACAATGAAAAGATGCATCCCTACTTATCCCAGTTGATGTATCTCCCCCCTCTTCCTTTAAAAATTCCCCGCGGACTGTCCGTGAGGAGAAGGAATTTTCCCTTGAGGAGGAGCCGGATTTCACGGCATTATTTAAGAACGATCAGAAATTAAATAAAAAAACAAGTTTTTTTCAACTGAAAGTAAGGAATCATCAAAACTTAAAATGAACAGAAATTATTAATTGTCTGAGGGGTGCTGTCCCCTTCCCAATACCTCAGATGTCCCAGTTGATGTGTCTCCCTCCTCTTCCCTTAAAAATATATTTAGAAACCTTTTTAACTTTTATGCTCCTTGTCTTTAATTAAATAAAAAACAAGTTTTTTCCACTGAAAGTAAGGAGCATCCTCAAAACTTAAAATAAACAGAAATTATTAATTATATGGGGGGTGTTGCTCCCTTCACAATACCTCACCCTTTACGATAAAGTTTTTCTGAACTTAAAAAAAAATTATTATTCTAGTTAAATGGCCCACGAATCCTTCTTAAAGAATAAAGACAAAAAGTCAAACTTTAGCGTGAAGAGCGAGGTAATAGTAAGGGGGCACTCCCCTCTCATACAACTAATGATTTCTGTTCCTTTTAAGTTTTGATGTTACTCCTTACTTTCAGTTGAAAAAAAACTTGTTCTTTTTAAATTTAATTTCTGATTGTTTTTAAATAATGCCGGGAAATACGGCTCCTCCTCAATGGAGAAGTCCTTCTCCCCACGGACAGTCCCTCCATGGAAAGTTATTAGAATGTAAAGTCCCTGTTCCGCTCAAAAAATTCCTCCCAGACAATTCTATTCTAGCTGAAAATCCAACCCCCCCAATTTCATGCGGCCGGTTCCAAGTGATTTTTTTTTCTTAGCAAACTTTCATTTGGAAAATACTTTCATTTGAAAAGATTGTCTTTAAAATCCTTCCAAAACTCCCTCAGTTTTTCAAATCATTGCGAAAGTCTGAACCTCCGAAAATCATTCCAAAACTCCCCCTAGTAGAAAGTTGCTCCCGCAGAAAATTCCCTCTTGAGAATTTATCCCGTGGAAAACTCCCCCTTTGGTGAATTTCTCCCTCTAAATTTCCCCCCTCCTATCGAAAGATACTCTAGACAACTCCAACCCAGTAAGAATTTCCCCCCAGACAATTTGCCTTAATATCTCCACATTTAATATTGAGACGGCAAACAGAAAGTAAGACTAATAAAAAGAAATTTGTATAGGAAGTCTAGCAAATTCCACTAGTGTAAAATTTCCTCTTTAAACTTCATCCCCCGAAAACTTCCTTCCCCATGGAAAATTCTCTCCGTGGAAACACCCCCGGAGAAAATTCACCCCACCCCAACCAAAAACTGTATGCTGGGGGGGGTCATGCTGTCTTCAAAGGCATAGTTATTGGACCTTTCAGCTATGCTGAACAAAATAGCTATCTCAAAATTTTGATTGGATCACTTTGAGGAAAAAGGGGGATGGGAAGGGGTCTAGTTATCCTCCAATTCTTTGGTCACTTAAAAAGGGCAATAAAACTTCTAGAACATTTATCGTTCGAATGGGTCATTTCCAGATATTCTAGGACTACTGGTTTAATGCGATCACCCCAGGAAAAAAAACAACAACAAAAAACAAAAAACAAATAAACACGCATCCGTGATCTTTCTTCCGGCAAAGAATACACAATTCCACATTTTTTGCCGACAGGAGCTTGAAACTTCTGCAATAGGGTTGTGGGACACGTAGGACCTGATGATGTGATTTTCGTTTAGAATCACATCCCTTGACTTTTAAGAGGTGTTTCCCCCCTTCTTTTAAATCAGGCAAATTTTCTCAGGCAGGTAGCATCTGATGGGTAACACTAAACTTAATGAATTTGATATATTTTGAATCAGAATAACAAGCCAATTCTACTGATATATCTATTGACATCAAAATTCCGTTTTTTTTTTAGTTTCGGTTACTATTGAGCCATGTCACTCCTTACCTGTACAGTTCGTTACCACGAACTGTTTGATTGATAGTCAATTTTTTTTTTATAAAATGTTGATTTCACTTTTCTATTATTTTTCTTTTGTTTCTTTTTGTTGTTGTTTTTTTTCGTATTTTTTCTAGGTAAATTAATAGATTTTACTGTTTTTTAGTACATTTCCTGTTTTACCTGTTTCTTTTTCTATTGCAGTGTTTGTTGTATTTATTTAGTATTATAATTGTATTATTAGGCCAAACAAGCTCTGCTTCTTGGGCAAAACAAACGTTATTTTGATACAAAGTCCCTTGTAAGACTAAAGTGTTGAGAAGAGCTTTAACTAGAGGTACTCTACAAGCTTGTCTTTCTCGGTGAAACCTTTTTTCTTAGTTGACACAGAGTTCTAACGAACATTGATACTTGATCTGTTCTTTCACAGAAGAGCAGCAGGGAAGAATTACCTTTCAATATTAAATGAAGCAAGGGCATTTTAAGAAAATTTCCGATAATATGTTCGACAGAGAAAAATTATTATAGACCAATGGAACGAATGCTAGCAAGGGACGTTCTTGTCAGTGAAAAATTGCAATTTTCCTTATTTTATCTAGCAAAAAATTTCTGGTAATTTTCTTTTGTGTCTATCCGTCATAGCAAAACAGACCTTTGTTTATCAAAAAGGTGGTCTTAAGATTTCTCTGGATAAAAGAACTAAGGAAGGATTATTGAGTCAGCTTTTGTAATTCAAAAGATGCTATGTTACAATTTTTTGACATTTCAGTCACAGCTTACCATGACAAACCAAGCTAGATCTTTTATTTGGTTCAACCTAAGTGTCACATATGACAGTTTTGCACTTGTGAGAAAATAGCCAAACTATTTTCTAAGTTGCTTTCAAAGATAAGATCATTAGTGTACTGAATTTTAAACGGTATTCTGGTCTACATTGTAGTGCCACTGCTTTCTTGTCTACAGTGCTTTCTGGCAGTGCTTTCTTGTCTACATTGCAGTGCATGTCCTCCTTTTGAACACAGCTGAACAAATGGTTCTGGTTATTCTGTCATGAGTGTTAAAATGTCAGATACGAATTTGAGGATTAGCAGTCACGGTTTGTTCTTGAAAGCAAACCTACCAATTATAAAACTAACTAAATGCTCATTTCAAAATCAAAATTGTCAAGCTTTTATTATTCATTAATTAACTAATTAGACTATGTAAACTAGTTAGTGACGACTAACACTCTAAATAAAAAAAAAATTATAATAAGAGCAATAAACAAAGAAAAGTATAACAGAATCATAGGCAGCGTAATAGCGCTGCCGAAGTAAAGAACGATGTTGGCACAATGTATTATTAATTTATTTTTTGTTTTTTTTTCTCTTAGACCAGGGACCTTCGTATCGGAGGAGTTGTCGTAGAAACTTCGAAAAGGACTCATTCAATTGAGATTTGAAGGGCTTGCGCCCTTTTTAATAGCCGAAAGTGATTGGAAGAAAACTAACACCCCTTCCATGACCAACATTTCCCCAAACATATCCAATAAAAATCTGAGATAGCAATTTTGTTCAACGTAGTTTGAAAGACCTGGAAATTATGTCTTTGAGGATGATACTCCCCCCCCCCGCCGCAGCCCTCAGGGCAAGGGTTGTAAGTTATGCCCTGGGAGCATATGAGGTTTTTATAGAAAGCACTGTCATAGAAACTACAAAAAGGGCTCATTTGATTGGAAATTCAAAGGGCTAGTGTTTTAATAGTGAAAGTGATTGAAGGGCAACTAACCCCCTTTTCACGCCAAACCTATACCCAAACACATCCAATTAACATTTTGAGATAGCCATTTCGTTCAATATAGTTTAAAGTATCGAAAAATAGGTTTTTAAGGATGACCCCCCCCCACAACCCTCAGCGAAAGGGGTGTAATTTATGCCCTGGGGGTATATAAGGTTTTTATAGAAAGTATTGTCACTCATTCAATTGGAAATTCAAAGGACTAATGCCCTTTTTAATAGTCAAAAGTGATTAGAGGACAATAAACCCCCATCTCACGCCCACCATTTCCCCAAACACATGCAATCAAAATTTTTAGATAGCCATTTTATTCAACGCTGTTGAAAGTTTTTGGAAATTGGGTCTTTAAGGATGACAACCCTCTAACCCCCCCCCCCCCCACAGCCCTCAGGGCAAGGGTTGTAAGTTGTGCCCTGGGGGCATATAAGGATTTTATAGAAAGTATTGTCGTAGAAACTTCAAAAAGGACTCATTCAATTGGAAATTCAAAGGACTAATGCCCTTTTAATAGTCAACAGTGATTGGAGGACAATAAACCCCCTCTCACGCTCACCATTTCTCCAAACACATTCAATCAATTTTTTGACTTAGCCATTTTCTTCAACGTAGTTGAAAGGTCCGGAAATTATGTGTTTGAGGATGACAAACCCGTTACAGCCCCCAGGGCAAAGGTTGTAAGTTATGCCCTGGGGGCATATAAGGTTTCTATAGAAAGCGTAGTCGTAAAAACTTCAAATTCCCTTATTAATAGTCAAAAGCGATCGGAGGGTGAATGAACCATTTGTTCAGCTGTGTTCAAAAGGAGGACATGCACTGCAATGTAGACAAGAAAGCACTGCCAGAAAGCACTGTAGACAAGAAAGCAGTGGCACTACAATGTAGACCAGAATACCGTTTAAAATTCAGTACACTAATGATCTTATCTTTGAAAGCAACTTAGAAAATAGTTTGGCTATTTTCTCACAAGTGCAAAACTGTCATATGTGACACTTAGGTTGAACCAAATAAAAGATCTAGCTTGGTTTGTCATGGTAAGCTGTGACTGAAATGTCAAAAAATTGTAACATAGCATCTTTTGAATTACAAAAGCTGACTCAATAATCCTTCCTTAGTTCTTTTATCCAGAGAAATCTTAAGACCACCTTTTTGATAAACAAAGGTCTGTTTTGCTATGACGAATAGACACAAAAGAAAATTACCAGAAATTGTTGCTAGATAAAATAAGGAAAATTGCAATTTTTCACTGACAAGAACGTCCCTTGCTAGCATTCGTTCCATTGGTCTATAATAATTTTTCTCTGTCGAACATATTATCGGAAATTTTCTTAAAATGCCCTTGCTTCATTTAATATTGAAAGGTAATTCTTCCCTGCTGCTCTTCTGTGAAAGAACAGATCAAGTATCAATGTTCGTTAGAACTCTGTGTCAACTAAGAAAAAAGGTTTCACCGAGAAAGACAAGCTTGTAGAGTACCTCTAGTTAAAGCTCTTCTCAACACTTTAGTCTTACAAGGGACTTTGTATCAAAATAACGTTTGTTTTGCCCAAGAAGCAGAGCTTGTTTGGCCTAATAATACAATTATAATACTAAATAAATACAACAAACACTGCAATAGAAAAAGAAACAGGTAAAACAGGAAATGTACTAAAAAACAGTAAAATCTATTAATTTACCTAGAAAAAATACGAAAAAAAACAACAACAAAAAGAAACAAAAGAAAAATAATAGAAAAGTGAAATCAACATTTTATAAAAAAAAAATTGACTATCAATCAAACAGTTCGTGGTAACGAACTGTACAGGTAAGGAGTGACATGGCTCAATAGTAACCGAAACTAAAAAAAAACGGAATTTTGATGTCAATAGATATATCAGTAGAATTGGCTTGTTATTCTGATTCAAAATATATCAAATTCATTAAGTTTAGTGTTACCCATCAGATGCTACCTGCCTGAGAAAATTTGCCTGATTTAAAAGAAGGGGGGAAACACCTCTTAAAAGTCAAGGGATGTGATTCTAAACGAAAATCACATCATCAGGTCCTACGTGTCCCACAACCCTATTGCAGAAGTTTCAAGCTCCTGTCGGCAAAAAATGTGGAATTGTGTATTCTTTGCCGGAAGAAAGATCACGGATGCGTGTTTATTTGTTTTTTGTTTTTTGTTGTTGTTTTTTTTCCTGGGGTGATCGCATTAAACCAGTAGTCCTAGAATATCTGGAAATGACCCATTCGAACGATAAATGTTCTAGAAGTTTTATTGCCCTTTTTAAGTGACCAAAGAATTGGAGGATAACTAGACCCTTCCCATCCCCCTTTTTCCTCAAAGTGATCCAATCAAAATTTTGAGATAGCTATTTTGTTCAGCATAGCTGAAAGGTCCAATAACTATGCCTTTGAAGACAGCATGACCCCCCCCAGCATACAGTTTTTGGTTGGGGTGGGGTGAATTTTCTCCGGGGTGTTTCCACGGAGAGAATTTTCCATGGGGAAGGAAGTTTTCGGGGGATGAAGTTTAAAGAGGAAATTTTACACTAGTGGAATTTGCTAGACTTCCTATACAAAATTATTTTTATTAGTCTTACTTTCTCTTTGCCGTCTCAATTTTAAATGTGGAGATATTAAGGCAAATTGTCTGGGGGGAAATTCTTACTGGGTTGGAGTTGTCTAGAGTATCTTTCGATAGGAGGGGGGAAATTTAGAGGGAGAAATTCACCAAAGGGGGAGTTTTCCACGGGATAAATTCTCAAGAGGGAATTTTCTGCGGGAGCAACTTTCTACTAGGGGAAGTTTCGGAATGATTTTCGGAGGTTCAGACTTTCGCAATGATTTGAAAAACTGAGGGAGTTTTGGAACTATTTTAAAGACAATCTTTTCAAATGAAAGTATTTTCCAAATGAAAGTTTGCTAAAAAAAAAAAAATCACTTGGAACCGTCCGCATGAAATTGGGGGGGTTGGATTTTCAGCTATAATAGAATTGTCTGGGAGGAATTTTTTGAGCGGAACAGGGACTTTACATTCTAATAACTTTCCATGGAGGGACTGTCCGTGGGGAGAAGGACTTCTCCATTGAGGAGGAGCCAGATTTCCCGGCATTATTTAAAAACAATCAGAAATTAAATTTAAAAAGAACAAGTTTTTTTTCAACTGAAAGTAAGGAGTAACATCAAAACCTAAAAGGAACAGAAATCATTAGTTGTATGAGAGGGGAGTGCCCCCTTATTATTACCTCGCTCTTCACGCTAAAGTTTGACTTTTTGTCTTTATTCTTTAAGAAGGATTCGTGGGCCATTTAACAAGAATAATAATTTTTTTAAAAGTTCAGAAAAACTTTACCGTAAAGGGTGAGGTATTGTGAAGGGAGCAACACCCCCCATATAATTAATAATTTCTGTTTATTTTAAGTTTTGAGGATGCTCCTTACTTTCAGTAGAAAAAACTTGTTTTTTTATTTAATTAAAGACAAGGAGCATAAAAGTTAAAAAGGTTTCTAAATATATTTTTAAAGGAAGAGGAGGGAGACACATCAACTGGGACATCTGAGGTATTGGGAAGGGGACAGCACCCCTCAGACAATTAATAATTTCTGTTCATTTTAAGTTTTGATGATTCCTTACTTTCAGTTGAAAATACTTGTTTTTTTATTTAATTTCTGATCGTTCTTAAATAATGCCGTGAAATCCGGCTCCTCCTCAAGGGAAAATTCCTTCTCCCCACGGACAGTCCGCGGGGAATTTTTAAAGGAAGAGGGGGGAGATATATCAACTGGGGTAAGTAGGGATGCATATTTTCATTGTGACGGAAGTTTACAACATTGCCAGATAAGAGCGAATCTAACTATACAAGATCACGTGTCTCTTTCTAGGCCAATCAGGGACTTGGAAATACTCCGGGGAAAATGCACATGCGCACTGAATACTAACGGGACAATGTTATTGATCCACTAACGGGACATGATCGCTGTGAATGTAAAGAAGGATTTTTACTATAGTTGTTATTAGTGTGAGAATAGAATTCAAGGAGTGAGAACAGTTCTCTTTATTCATTGAGATATATTTGCAATAATGAGTGGAATGTTTAGACTATTAGAAGTTGATAGTGGAGTTGATAGCAGCAGCAGCAGCAATGATACAAGAGCACCAAACGTTGGGGTAGAAATCACGAGAGGATCACGGCTTTGTCTTGAATGGGATGAAGTATATGCAAGATATGTGTTATCTTTGAGCAAATTTCAAATTGGAAGATCAATTATGCTTCGCTGCTAAAGTTGATATAACACATGTGAATAAACTTCAAAGTGCTTTAAATGCAAAAGTGAAGCATATAGAGGAAAATAAGTTATATCCATAATTGTATATGTATAATATATTATTATTGTAATTATACACACTCAATAAAGTTGTTTCGAAATCGAAAATGTCACCCTTTCTTTTTGTTAGATTTTAGGTTATCGAAGATTCTTAAAGTAGAACGAATCACGGTTAGTCTAGAGTCAGCAGTGAGAGTGATAGGAATAAAAATAAGTAAATTTGAGAAAAAGAGAATTAGATTGAATCTTGTGATTATGAAAATTATTTTATTTCGGATGACGATTTTATCGAGTTATCCCTTTAACGGAATATATTCTCACAGGGGACACTTGACATTATAATGAAAACTGACTCTCCCCCATTGGACTATTGTATGAAGCTTTTACGACGTGACTAAAATGTTCTTACTCAATTTATTGATATATTAATTGAAACAAAGCAGAAATACATCGTGGATATACTTTTGAAAACATTGCCATAGATTCTACGTAGATGGCACCCCCTTCGAAAGAGGTTATATTACGTCACAAAGTTACTCCTCTCCCATCCCCCTCTGAATTTATCGAACGAGGATCAGTTTCTTTTTAGCTGTGAGAGAGAGGACATCGCTAACCTAAAATGTTCTATACATGTTCACTATGCATGTACACTCTTGGCAGTTGGTAATCATGTAAGAATTGTGCAATTACTGATCAGTATAATGAAAAGTGCAAATTATGCAATCCCTGTAAATTACATAGAGGATATGCAGTACAAATTAAAGGCCGTAATTCCTGTCTTGAAGAGATTTGTGACTCTCACCCTAGAGGGCAACTATGCTCCAATTGTCATTATGACAAATGTGATCAGTCGCAGAAAACTTATCCAGGCATGATTGGAAAGAACCCCAAACATAATTTTAGTTTATTTCTACGAGATTGGTATCGTCATGGTTATAATTCATTTCGGGACGAACAATAAGGTCTAAATTTCAACTGTTGGAGTAGGAAGACAATTTGGTTTCTACGTCATTATTGTGATGACACTGCCTATTATGACTATAAACCTAGTGATTTTCATTTGGCTGTTACCGAATGTGATTCACCACTTGAAAATCCTGTGTGTAATATTGCTTCAAATAGACAAATTGAAACACGTGAATTTCACAATATGAATGCAAATAGTATCACTGAATATACAGAGATATGACAAGAGTGATGTTACATTGTACTGTAGAAAATGTGATCCTGACTTTGCAGCCAATCAAGATCAATATACAGTGAATTAAAATGATCTACCAGCATTAGTGGTTCTTGACAGTTGCCTATACACAGAAGAAGAAATCTAAAGTGTAGAATAAAGACATTGTTGTATATACACATCATTCCTTTATGAATAAGCGCTTCTGCATACATTTTTTATTCACTTCATTCATAAGGCGCTAAAACCATTACTTTACAAAACTTAGAGGAAGTTTCTCGATATCTAATCGTTCATACGTCAATTTCCTATGGAAATGATGAGAAACTGCTTGTAGGTATAGCCGCGACATCTGAAAACGAAATATAGTAGCACTTGGAAACCGCAACTTTTAGTCGTCAGGTCCTGTACTCTTCCAATTTTGAATAATAGTTTCCCACTGCTTTTAATATAGTTGCTGATGTGTGGAGTGTAGAATATATAGGGTAGGCAGAGAGGATCAAAAATTCAATCTTCTTCATCGTTTGAAAGATGCTCAACCAATGGCCGGTATTCACAGTCGACGAACTGCTATTAGCAATGATTAGGGTATTGTTGGTACTTTGAATTTTTCCGAGAAAGTCCAAGGGCAAACAATAAGATCTGTATTTGGATATGTAGAGGTCCATATTAAATACATTGATTATTTGACTGGTGTTCATGGTGCAAGGTCTAGTAGAACACTGCCTTCGGGAGTAATTTCCCAATAGGTTTCAAATTGATTTAATGATATTAGTGCAAGACTCTCAGGTAATGGCTCGGCAAATGTACACTCTAAATGTACACTCCCCGTTCGTACTATACTCATATCTTGAGTGCCAGACAGGTCTAGTACAATGATACCATGTGTTTTAGCAAACATTTCTTCGGTTATACCATTTTCAAATAGTTGTGAATCATGATCTAGGGTTTGCATTTTCAACTCATACAATTTCCTATAGGATTTATCAAAAGATAGATTGTAGAGGGGAATTTCATTTACTTTGCAGACAAGAGAGGAAAGCCCAAACATCTCAAATTTATGTGGGCAGCCAGCCCATGATCCTATTGCACTAGCACTTTTTAAAAAAGCCAATGCTAATTTTGACGGAATTTCACCATTGATAAATGATGAGTCGGTGAAGGTACGCGAGCCTGTGGCAATATGATGTTGATTGGTTATTGTATGAGGAACAAGTAGTTTAATATTATTTCCACTGGCTCTCAGTTTTTTCACTGCCAAAGCAACAGAACTCATAACTTGTTGTTTTCGTACATGTAGTATTGCCGAGGTGAGCGAGAGAGTTACATCAGGATTGGCAGGAAGTTATTTTCGTCAAAAATGAAATTGAATGGAGCAAGCGTCCACTTTAAGATTGGTTGGTAGCCATTGGGGTATATTAAATATTTCATGATTTCCAACTAGATGTTCCAAATATTTCCAAAAATTTTCCAACTAGATGTAATTCACTAGTTGTAGCATTTTTAAGTGCATCTGTACTATTAGTATCAGTAATATATTCGTATACATTGGAGGTGCCTCTCAATTCCGTGTATGAACTTGGTGTTATCAACATGAACCGTATATAGCTTTTATAATTCGAGAAACTGTTGCTTGTGCTAACCAAAGTACCATTTATGCAGACACTGATTTGACGAAATAAATTATGTAATATACAATTTTCATAGGATATTCCATCAGCACAAACTGGCAATGTATTGTCGGATTTCCGGACTTTCATTCGTAATTTTATAAATGTCGAAGACATATCTATAAAGCAGTCTTCATTGGAATAAATTTGAAAGTGGATATTATCGGAGAGGAGTTGTTGTAGATAAAATTGTTCATAGTATCCATGTTTTACACTCACATCAACGTTTTCTGCATTGAATAGATTTAAAGATGAAGGGGTGGAAGGTCGGGAATCCTTATGTGGTGGATATGCCATTTATCAGTCTACGAAAAGAAATCTAGTTTTGATCTTACAATTCTCTTCCTGGGGCTTCTTCTTCTGTTTATTGTACGTGTCGTCTTTTTACTTCTTGTATTTAACAGGGGTGATGTCTTTTGTTTCTGACCTGGGTAGAGACTGATGAGTGAATGATGAACACGCACCCTTTTTAAAAATTTTCCATTTTGATGAGATCTCAATTGTTCGCCAAGGGTTCGCGGACTGGACCTAAGATTTTCCGAAGCACTTTTTATTAAAGTCCTTGCCGGAGCTCCAATCGAATAGTGTAGAGGATGCAAAATCTGTAACAGCCGGTACAATATGTTTTCTAGCCAGAGGCAGTGCTGAGCGAAAGAGCTTAGCAAACGAACTGCCAGGACCATAGCCAGACATTGATGAGCGATCTTTGTAATAGTTCATTCCATTGCCCAGTTGTCTTGGGCCCAGATTAATAACACAGCAGTCAATATCAGGACAAATGAACACCACTTTTCTATTAGACATCTTGTTGTTGAACGATGGGTCGAAAATAGCATGTAATCACAGCCAAACCTTTTGATATTGCTAAGGGATCACCTAATCCAGTTCTTAGTTGTAACTGAGAGAGTTCCAAATAGGAATTGTTTACGGGGATATGCTGAAGATGCTTTATATTGTAGTGATGAATATGTTCTTGATTGGTTTTTAGTTCAAGAACTCGTAGGAGGGGGACATTCCTATTGCCAACTCTGGATGTTTCAACAAATGAAGCGCAGAGAAATACACAAGTGTCCGTGGAGACAGCAGGCGGGTAGTCAGCAACAATAAAATTAGTGTTTCCAGCACTTTTACTATTGATTATATTGAGCTTAAAGCCAAGTACATCTTTTAGATTATCATTGAGAATAACCTTTTCATTGGCAATGGGTGAACTAATGTAGATCTTGCCCTTTTCCTTTTAATAGTTTAAATGAAAGGCTCCTTTTTTTACGAGCGGAAATTCTTTTTATTGATAGAACGACATAAATCCTTCATACAGGTGAGTTCTTCGTAGGGTAATTCAATATATGGATAATCCATCCAATTGATCATTTGTATTTTATGCTGTTCACTATCGGGTGGTGGCGGCCAATCATAGGGTCTATTCTTTATATCATATTTGCGATCTTTTTTCAGGATATCATTTGTATTTTTGAGAATACAGTCGACAAGAGCCACTTCATACGTGCCGTCGAATTTGATAGTGGGGGAAAGTTTCATTAAAAATCACTTGTTCTATTCAAATCATTGTAGAGAGGATCGGAAACATTGGACATGAATGTCACATAAAAATCATTGGGTATTGTTAACGTCTTCAACTGCAGCCCAAGAATCAAACTCAGAGTTGTACCTTAGCCAACGAACAAGCAACTGTCTCTTTCCGCTGCAAGTACGGCTCTTTAATATCTTTTCAATTTGATAAATTTCACTACTGTTTATAACTTTTTGTTGTTCATATTCATTAAAACCCCCAAGGATCTCATCATCTTTGGTGTCTCGCAGGCGATATGTCGTGGGTTCAGTGTCTAGAATTTTGGACACTTTAAAAAGTTCGTGCTCCATAAATAATTCCCCTTTTCAAAAATATTGGTGGCTCTATTAATTCGAAGAGTATCGCCAACATTGAAACTCTTCTTCACAATTTTTTTGTTGTCTTTTTTTCACTGGAATATTGCTTTAGAAAAGCATCAAATGTATTTTCACTGCAAATAACTTCGCGAGGGCTAACATTGGACAGGGATCGATGGAGTCGTTGGTTATATTTTTGTATGATTTTATCTAAATCATGAATAAAAGCAGCAGTATTTTCCAGCGTGCAATATATTGAAATTAATAGATGAATTGTTCTTATCAATCGTTCAGCCAATGCAGCCTTTATCGGACTGTGACTATGATAGAGTTTTGTATTATATTTCAATAGAACTTTTTGCACATGAGGATTAACAAATTGGCTATCGCGATCCGATTGAATTTTTTTATAGCAATCATGTTTAAGAATTCTTTCTAAAGCCTGAGCAACTTCAACACCTCTCTTTGATCTCAATGGAATGGCATATGCATAGCGACTAAAGACACTGATTGGAACTAGAGTATATTTGTAGGGTGTATTGTGACACCGTTGAATCGCGTTTAGAGTTAAAAGATCAGTTTGCATTATATGAAGAGGGAAACAGGCTTTAGTTTGTCGATATTGTTTGCCACGAAGCCTGCGATTCCGATGCAGTGTGTAACTCGGTTCATTTTCTAAATACTCTTTTGCTTTTTTTAATGTGCTTTCACCTATGTCAGAGGCAACTTTAGAAATCGTTATGGGGGAACTTGGACTTCCCGCTTCACCAATATTTTCATAGACATGTTTTAAAACTTCATCCATTTTGAACGCAAACACGTATTGTAATGTCCACTCCCACTTTGCATACTGGAGGGTGGTGATTGTGACGATGAGTTGATATCAATATGTCTTCGCTTTTGTCTAACCCTCTTCATTGTTGGTGTTATCGAATCATTGCTGTTGCTACTATTTGCCAAGTGATAGTATTTTCCAAGATTGATTTAAAATCTTCTTCTTCCTCTTCTTCTTTCAATGTTGTTGTTGTTGGGGTTGTTAGAGGGCTGACACCTCTACTATATTCTCTTAATTTCTTTAGAATTTGCCTGTTGCCAATAAGACTTTTGGGAAAGTTTGATGCATTCAGAAAGGTGTATAGATTATTGTCAAATGATAAAAGTCCTATGGTTACGATTCGTAACCATATCACAAATTAAATCCAGTAGATTATAACTTTTTCCCTAAATTATAATCCGTTTCCCTATGTTATCAACTTGAAATTGATAATCACCACCACTTTCCAACAAGAGATATGTTAATACCCTTTTACTCTGTTCTCGATATGTCACGGGCAATAGGTTTCCAATTGATGTCACTATCGAATTTAATTCCTTCTTTTTTGATTGTGCTGCTGCTGAAGAATCTTGAGGTGATGTTTCCTGTTTGGGGCGATCTGTGATGGTGACGGCGGGTTTCTCATGATAACGTCTATGTTTGTCCACGCGACGCAGTGCATCTTGAAGTAAAACTAGCTTTTTATCATCGGCGATATTCTCATCATTAATGAATCTGCTTAGATTGTCTTCAAAGTTTTCCACGGGTTAGAGGACGAGTTCTATTGGAGTCAATTTATAGGGTTTAGCCATCTAGAGAAAACTGTTTACACGTCCTGCAATTATTGGTAGTAAAAGTGTAAAAAAGCTACCGCCCGCTTGAAGGAGAATTTTTTTCTTTTAAAATATTTTACTTTGTTTTTGCAAGCCAAGGCACGTACAGTGGAACGATGTTGCTTTGTCTGTTGTCTAACATCTTTTGGCAAGTGTACATTGCCCTCGGTTAAATTTAAACAAAGTTCGGATATGAGATTAATAAATTCTTTGTCAACACCATGTTTGAGTATGGACTTCCTGAGTGGGGGTTTTGAAGAGCCTAGAACGGATGATAAATGCCGTTGTTCTTGTAGTTTCTCCAATGCCATGATGGTAACTATTAGCTCTTTCAACTATTCCTCGGTAAATATACAGTAATTTTCGTTTCAAAAATATACGTGACTACACATACATCTTCGGGTGTTTTCTGATTCAGATCTAGCAAAAGGTACCCGTAGGGCTTGTTTGCCACCAGACAGTACGCTGAAAGTAGAAATTTGGGAGCACCTGGATATATTTGTTTATTAAGAGTTATTAGAGAACTTGAATCACGAACAACTCGGTAGATAATAAAGACGGTGCAATTCAATGCAAGAGTTCTCATACATTGGCTCTGATGAAACAGATTGTGTAGAACTAGGGTTATAGAAATGTGTTCATGATGAAAGTGAACTTTAAAAGATTGTATCATTTCCTATGAGAACTTGAATCAATTAAATTTTCTGTGAGAACTGTTCAATCGATTCATCTAAATCATTAATAATCAGCCATGAATTTGGTTCAATACTATTGAAAACATCAAGTCCCCGTATGAATTGTATTAGCATGAACGAGGCAGTGGCAATAGCTTTTATTTGATTATAGGACTCCTGCGAAATACTCTAGAAATAGTACATTTTCTTTGGTGTTTCCAAAAACATTTTATTACAATTTTTAATTATTTTAGCTAAAAGTGTCGTTTTCCCCGACATTGACGGACCATAGAGAAACGACCCAAATGGTGTTTTAAATTGATACATGCTGCTGCTGTTGACAACAGTTGGACTACAACTAATTGTAAACCATACTTGTCTAATGAATAAATAATAATTTTCCCTTGGATTTACCTAGTATGTTATTCAATAACAAGAACAAGAAAAACATATTTTTTTTCTTTTATTAACAACAAAACTTTTTTGTACAACAAAAATAGCAACAAGAATAAAATTTTTCATTTATTGGCAAAAGCTACTTAGAATACAGCACGAATAGCCATAGCACACATTATTTGTACAACAATAGCAACAAGAACAACAATATTTTTTGTTTATTGACAAAAAAAACTTAAAATACAGCACAGTTGAACAAATTTCTAGACGAAGAATAGAATATGAGAAAACACTATTTACAACATTTAAAAGAGAGGAATCCCCCCAAGGGTCCCCCCACCCCTGGGGCCAAAGGCCGGGCCGCGGGCCAAAGGCCGGCCTCGGGTGGGACACCCCATTCCCCGGGGCCACGCAGAAAGTGGATAAACAAACTCTGTATACAAGAGCTGTTGCTGCTGCAGTTAAATGATGATTATAATTGTTGTTGCCCCATCTACCCCCCATTCTTATACTTTTTGAAGTTTTTTTTTTGAATATAAGTTAATTTATCCAGACCGAGTTAGTTTCGATAGTCCACACCTTCAACTCGATCTGAAATTCGATAGTGGCCGTTGGGGAGTACTTTTAAACCATTCTGGAGCACATAGACCTTCTCGGATATGCCTGACATGACATTTTTTCCACTCTAACAGTATAGTTCCTATACTGTAGAGAACGAATTGCTAGCACTTTTGCTCTTGGCACTATACAACCGTCTACACAGTTTCTGTAGACACTCATGTCGAAATTATTTTTTACAAAGTGTGGAGGCACCCCTTTGCACGCCTGCTTTACATCCTTGCCATGTGTTTCCACACAGTAAACGTTTGGACCAGGGAACACCCCATTGGATATTAAATCACTCCCTGTCTCCAACTTTAACATTTATAGTTGTTTGGGGGCCTGGCGTTTCACCAACTCGCGATAGATGCTCTCATTCCAATTAGTGTAGTCCATCGGCGGGCTAATGTACACCCCATTTTCCAAATCATTCAATAAATCCCCGGTTTTAACTTTTAACAACAGAGAATCTGTGTCCCCATAGTAAACTTGAACCTCCCCTCCCTTTACCAGTTTACCTTGAACACATTGTAAAAGAACGACAGCATGAGTTTATTGAAAATTTCAAGTACTAAACTCCCCCCCCCAATATTCTTATTCAGAACAACATATCTCTTTTTTATGTGTAGCAGAACCATATTCGGCCCTATGGTCGTGAATGTTGTAAAATTGTAATCGGTGATAATTCGTGCACATTCTTTGGGAAAAGTTACGACGTCAGAACGTGATCTGTTTCGTACGCTTTCACACATTTTTCCAAAAGCTGAATTTAAAGTAAGTTTGTACATTTTCTTTTCGACTTTACTTTTTACCTATGAGCGTTTACTAACAAAAGTGTTGATAAACGTCTTCAAGTAGGGTTTCTGATTGAATTGCAGGGCCCTGTGTATTTTTGTGACCCTGAAACCATTGCTCACAATCCATCGTAATAGGACGTGGCGAACAACAATATTCTGTTTCGGGTCCAGATCGGCAATTAATTTCTGCTTGTAGGGGGCCAAATGCCTGCCCATATCCTTGAACAAAGACCGATTTTATGGGCTCAATGAGTCCTTGGTCACAGGTCTATTCACGCACGGAAAAAAAAAATCTTTTACTGTGTCGTGAAGTTCCATTGGTATGTGCCCGTCAATTTCAAAGAACCATCCTTGTGGACTATTTTCCTCGACAGTGTGAATGTCGGGGATGTCAAAAAGATTTTCAGGCTATTTGTAATTGCCACATGGTAAACAGTAGTGAGACATCTCCGAGGGGTACAATGAGTTCATGTCAAGAAAAACTGCATTAAACTTCATACCATCAGCAGAGTTCTGCCCAGTTGGATCCGTTGTTAGGACGCGATCCCCATGAAAAACATACCCCCCCTCATAGATCTTTCTACAAATAGGTGTTGATCCACATCGGTGATCAAACATATTTCCTCCCTACTAATTTTTAGAATTAAGTCAAAGACAAGGTGTGGTGTTGAAAATAATAGCTAATGTCTAGCCCGAACTCTGAATAAATTTGATCTGTGTTTTTGCAGACAATGTCCAAAAGAGTTAACACATCACTTGCCAAGTACATTCTACAATAATCTCAACCATTTTTACAATTAACCTTAGCCCATACCCTCTTGGAAAATTTACAGTTCTCGTCAGTGCATTCACTATTGGTAAGTGGATTATAGAATGGATCAATGGGAGGGAGTTTCTCCTCACTTAACCGCGTGCCAGAGCAGTAATAGTCATATGCACATATGCCTTTACTGGTCGTTAAGTCATAAATTTCACTGTCTGGAAAGCGCTGTCTAAGCAGAGGGAAAGTATCGAAATTGTCACTTTTCTGCCCCTGGATTAGTTGACTCAATGCCTTGGGGAAAAAACTATATGAATCTAAAAAACGGATTTTATTCCAGCACATATGCCCATTATCCACTGCCCGCCATTTCAACCCTAAAAGCACCAGCTTCTCAGCAGATTTGGGGATAATATTGTAGGTAAATGAGTTATTTACCCATGGACTATATGCTCGCCCTCTCTCTCTCTGTGCATGCATGCCAAAGCCGGTAAAATAAATTTCAAATCATAATTTTAATTGTGAATGAAAACCGGTATAAAAAAACTGCTGGCTTACATTCACATTGCATGATTGGTGTGCTACACCTCGAAAATTACTACCCCGTGAGGATATTCTCTACTACAAGTGATCATGGTCCCCGACTTTCTCCTTCCCTTCTCTATTCTTTTTCCCCCTACTCCCTTTCGTTTTATTCGCCTCTTCAAATTCACCCTTACAAACCCAACATATTCTCTTATTTTTAATGGCCAGACGATCCTCTGCTGACAATATCATCGGGTAGTGGGTATTTCTCAAACGAGAAATAGCTCCAATTGCATTTCTAACAATTACGAAGTGTTAGAGCTGTCTCTTTGTGCGTGGGCACAGGAAACTGCAATGGCTTGATGTTCTTTGATACGATTCGGCAATTGTGGGTCATTCACATCCACCAGCGTGGCCTCACAATCCGAACTTATTTCATTGCTTTGCAGGAGCGTGTTCTGGAAATCTTCCAAACGTAAAATTGCACGGTCACCCGAAATTATTTCCACCGGATTGATAGCCATGTCTTTTACAATTCTTTATGTGATTTTATAGCTTTAAATAACTATGAAATCTAGACAGGTATGTTGGACAATAGCATCGTGTCCCATGTGTTTTACCCTCCCCCAAAACTCTACTGATATCCGTAATAGGATATAATTCACTAGGTCGTGTTTACAACAACCAAACTCAGTGTTTCACCGATTCAATCGACGGGGCCCTTACTGAGAATATTAAACCCTTTTTATTAGAACGCATACCCTCTTGAAATTCTATTTCGTATTTGAGCACAGTAACACCGATATTTAAATTGGCATTCGCCCGTTCAAAAATATCTATTGGCCTGAGTGCTACAGGAAATTTTTCCACTAAACAAGAGAAATCTACTGTGGGAAAATCAGAGCCCTCCTTCCCATGCACGCCCCAGTAGTCCAAATTTTTTCTTTGTAGTGTCACGTGCTAGAGGCTCGAAAGCTGATATGAGGAAAGCGTACATGAAACATTTTTGGCCTGTTTCAAAAAAGATTCGTTGAACGCCCTTGCACCCTTCTAAATCGGGATTATATTTTAAAATATAAGACTCTGGCCCACCCCACTTAAAATAAAATCTTTTTTTAAATTTACATACATTTACACTTAAATTTTCAATAAATGAAACTACGAAACCACTGCCATTCTCATTATAATTTTCGAGATGAGTGATAATCTTGTCAACCCATTGTATAAATACAGTCTCATAATTTTCCAAATTTGGATACACTACCAACATCTCGATGTGTACTCAATGGTCATACACCTCACTATGACTCAGATTTAGATAAAATATTTTTAAAACAATTGAGGCTTTGATACTCTCCCGACCTCCCCATACCTGAATCTGGTTTTCTAAAACTGCACGAGTTTTTTCTACATATACATGAACGATGTAAATGGGGTTGGTTATAAAATTGCCCCCATAAGGTTATTAAACGGATCACCAAAGTTTGCAGTAAAAACAGCTATTGTATTTAATATCAAATTTGTATATTGAAATTCCGGTAGCAACGAGAATTGTGTATCATTACCCCCTCCCCCTTGTATGTCTTCAATATTAGCTAAACCCTCTCCCCCTTGTATATCACTATATAAACCCTCTCCCCCGCTTTGTTCAACAATAGGGCTGGTCTGCGTACTAAAATCCATCCAAGCCATTTTATTTTCAATTAAATTTGATCGAATAGGGACTATATTCATTAAATCTGAGGGTGAAGGATTCTCATTTAAATCTCTGGAAAAATTATCTAAAATTTTTAATGTATTTGGACTTAACCGCGGTAAATCACCCTCTGACGTAACTGCATTTTCTTGTTCAACTGTACTATTCTCTACAACTAAATAATTACTCAATAAATTGTCTGCCCATTCCGTGTCATCAATAGTGTCAGAAGGTATATCGTCTAAATTAACACTACCATAACACTCCCGTATAAATTTACCTTATCGTTCGAGATCTTTTTCGTCGATAGCCGGTATTTCAGTGACCTGATTGTCACGAAACTCCAATAGCGGTTCAATTGAAGCTGTCTCGCCAATGAGGTGATATAGTTTGTGACTTGTTTCTTCAGATGGGAGGAAGGTAGTGCGTATGGAACCGATGTAACCTATAAGGAAACAGCCACTTATTTTCAACGTGTATAAAACACCCTATTTTTTTAAGTCGAAAATGAGGTTAATAGTGACTATATGTTCTAATTGTTTAAAACATGTGCTTAAAAAAATACAAACTTAATAGTCGTAGCAATGCCAATATCATAGTTTTCTTAGTGAATTATCTAGTAGAAAGAAAAATAAGCAGCGCTTGCGCTGTCTATAATGAGAATGACATTCTAGTTTCATCTTAAAGTACTCAAAATGGATAATAAATATCATATAAAACTATTTATCATAATCAACATCTGCCCCCACCCCTTTTGCAATTCATAGGATTTACTGTAGACAATATGACAGGAATAAATAAAAAAGTATCTTTTTCAGCGAAACCTTTGCTAAGCTGCTATCCTAATTTATAAGATTTAGCAGGTCTGATGCGTGCACTTGTCAGGATTCAATAATTACAGCCTGTTTAAAGGGGATATTGAATCGCTCTGAAGTATCAGCGTCAAAAGGGATTTATTTCATTTGGGAGAAAAATCATTAGTGGAAATAAAAATAAATTTAAAACTTACATTAATTACATGAGCAACTTGAGGGCCATTGACTTTGTCGGAATGGAAAATAGCTGTTGCTCTTGAAGGGCCGGCGACTTCACTGTCTTGTGTGCACAGCATGTGTGGGACAGCATATCTCCTTTGGGGTTTTGGGGACACGGAAGAACCAGCCATCTCCAACCGCTGCACGGGAGTAGGATCATTGACCCTAGCCTTCTTGTTGGATGGGGGACATTGCTCAAAATTTTCCTTAAAAGAAATTAAATTATAGTTTTTTTGTAGAGTAAAACTCATAGTGAAAGAAAACTATCCCTTTTACACAGCCCACCCCCTCCCCCTCTTCTATATTAATGCAAAAAAATTTCCACTCTGATGAAAACGAAATTTCAATAGTACATCTGAAGTTCAAAAGGGCAAACTGATTTTAAAAGTCAACCTCTCTCTCTAACGAACATCTGTTCTTAGATTATGGAGTGTAAAAAATATTTTGACATCTTGTACAGTTCAAGCAAAGACACTTTGTTATTAAGATTTGGTGAGGTTTTTAAAAATTCGATGATTATGTGTAACTCAATTTTTGTATGTTTTTGGATGATAACGAGTTTATCAAAATTGAAGGAAGCCATTCATATACTATCGGATATTATGTCTAAAACTGAAATAAGCTAAAATAATTTTTTTTTTACAGTCATTAGCCAAAATGAGGTAGTCAATAAGTATTAAAGAAATTATGTTTCTAAAACAGAATTAAGTGGGTATAAATTTAATTTTTAGTCTAGGCTATGCTATAGACCTCCATTATAAAACCTTCGAAATGTGATAAACTTTAAAAACAAAGACTATATATTTAAAAAGACTTGATAACACGCTCCCAGTTTATAGGCTGTAAATTAGATAAAATTCTTGTTAACACATACCCTCAGCAAATAGGCATAAAATTTGCATCGAGCGACATTTTCATTGCTAAGCTAGTCTAGGTCCAAAATAAATTAATATGATCAAAGAAAAAATGTTACCTGGGTTACATTTAATATATATATATATGCTATTCTTTACCCTCCCGTCCCCCACAATGTGCAAATATATATGCCCCCGAATTTGATTCTTAACTATTATCCAGCCTTTTTCATTTTATTAAACAAACTTGACTTTTTAAGAAGTTTCCATATAATGCAGCAGTACCGAAACATCTCAATTGATTATTTACAAAATAAACTTACGGCATATAAATGGTTAACCGTATTGTCAAGATTTTCCATAGTGCTTATTGTTCAATAGCTTACAATGAACTGTTACATTAAGCGAGATGTATAATGTAGTTATAGAAATGTATCCAGAGAAGCTATATTTAAAAATAGAATTGTGTAACTTGATTTCCATCATAGTCTATTACATAAATCTAGGCTAGAATTTCTTAGAAACAATAGGTCGTACCGTTAGTGGATCAATAACATTGTCCCGTTAGTCTTCAGTGCGCATGTGCATTTTCCCTTCAGTATTACCAAGTCCCTGATTGGCCTAGATAGAGACACGTGATCTTGTACAGTTAGACTCACTCTTATCTGGCAATGTTGTAAACTTCCTTCACAATGAATAGATGCATCCCTACTGGGATATAAATCTATCTGAAATCTAGGCCCTGATTGGCCTAGATAGAGACACGTGATCTTGTACAGTTAGACTCACTCTTATCTGGCAATGTTGTAAACTTCCTTCACAATGAATAGATGCATCCCTACTGGGATAGAAATCTATAGTAAAATCGACTAAAAACAGAGATTTATGGCGTTGACGTTGATGAACGTTTAAGTTAAATAACTTAACATGTACAAAACCTGTTTTGATTTTGGACGTGTATACTGCACAATTAGCCTCTTTTTTGTAATCCTTAATCATGAAGCTTAAGACCCCAAATGTTACAAAATTAACAGTATTAGTGAGGAGCGTAGGCAGGGGAGTCGGTACAGGCCTAAGTGTCTCGATTTAGACTCTTCAATCAAGCAAGTTTAGATTTTACGTATCATTCTGATTTCAATAAAGGTATCTATTAGTTTATGTCTACAAAATCTGAGTTTTATATAGGCCAGTTTCACAATTGGGTACCTTTTTCCCTCTGGTTACATTTATAACATCGTTGATATATGCATATTTTATCCTTTCAACATTTATCTTCGGATAGAAATGACTATCGGATAGAAATCTTAATTCCATGCCATGAAATACTATTAGGAAGGATCAGGGGGCGCAAGGGGTTTTGAAAGAGTAGTGGTTGTCTCAGATCGGTTTTGCAACTAAAAGGGCGCGAAAAGTTAAAATGTACGATGAAGTTAGCCTTCCTCCTATTTCTACGACTATTCATCACTTGAGAGGGCCCAATAATGATTTATATTGACTCAACGACGATAAATAGACCATGTCTATGTGTGTTACAGCAGCAATTCTCGTAATTTGGTACTCGTACTCGTAAATTGCACTTGCGATGTACCCACTTGAGGCAGATTTTTGATCTCTCGACAGACCTGATTGAAAACTATTATAGTACTCTGATCTTACTTCATATTGAGCTGCGGGGATGCTTGAGGGCATAAGGAGTACTCAAGGCGTTGTAGATTATCCTCTACACGTGTTTGGCTCTTTAGAAGGGCATCCAACTACGAACTTGCAATTGAATAAGCCCTGGTCATGCAAAACAATCCTTAATACAGCCGATACTTATTATTTTAACTACTTTGTGTTATGTCTATGTAAATTACAAACAAATATCCAAATACCAATTACTTTGACGTTCCAATGATTTCTTATGTTTCGAATGCCTTTTCAAGTGAAAATTGCAGTTTATTTCCAGGATCGGAATGAAAACATTTCTTAGGGGTGTCATAAAAATAAAAAAATTAAATGAAAGAATAGCTAATCTATCTTGAGCATAGAAAAGGGAGAGCAACTTTCTTAAAATATAAAGCATCAGGAAACTGTTCCATCTCTCAAGTTCAAGTCAAGTTCAATTTCTCTCTTAATTTTGAGAATGTGTATTTGAAACACACACAATGTACGACAAGGCTGAAAAAGGCAAAGTATAAGTAATTTGAAGTTCGGCAAACAGACGAAATCCGAGCAGCCTAGTTTGGGGAAGCATGAAACACTTCGCACTCCATGTAATAAGACTCGGATTAAATTAGTTCCAAATTTTGGAAGTATTGCTTGATTGACCTTTCGGAATTTTTATTTTAAACTGTTTGTTTAGTATTTAAAAACACTTACAAAAAGTACACCCCATTACAAGCTTAATATTCATTGCAATGAATACTACTACTGTCAATTCATCACAACCAAGCCACGTGAGGCTTGATCAGCTCTACACCCTTTTTATTTATTCCAAGCTGCGTCGTTTTCTTATCTATTCAGTTATGTAAAATAAAATTAAACCACAAACTCTTTCTTAAACTAATTCCTAATGGTCCATTTTAATGCATCTATTGGAAGAGACTTCAGACGAGATTATCTGATATACATAGAACTTCAAGAATGCTCTTAAATTTTGAAGTTGAAGCTAGAGGTATGTATAGCCAGGGCACAAGTTAGAAACACAAGACAGCCTATCCTAGAAGATTGTTTGTCACATCCTTTTTGGTAAACTTTACTTTTGTTTACAACTTTACACGTTTGTTTTTAAGTAAATTTTGTTGTTTCTTAATTTTCTGACTGTCTTTACTTTTTTAAGTTTTTATTGAGTATTTTATCAAAATAGTACCGTTTACTTATAGAAATTATACGTAGTCTATTACAATATAATATCAACCGAACGACTTCGTTTTCTTTCTACTTTAAGCGTGTTATGTAGCGAAACTAGTTTTGCTTACAGTTAAGACATCTGTTTTCTAATCCACATTGAGTGCATCTTGATGGTTGATCATAGCCACAATTGCACCCTCCTTTAGCACAACAAGCACATTCTTGAGAAGATTCATCAAACGGACATTTGCATCCTGTTGGGGACCTCGTCCACAAGTCAATCGAATCTGCAATAATTTAATCTTATAAGTTCATCTTGTATTTATTGATGTGTCCATGTGTAACCATTTACTGTCTCTGTTTATTCTATTGAGCATTTTCTAAATGAGTGACTTATTCGACAACTGTTTTATTTCCCCCTTAGCATTTATTTCATCAAATATTCAATAATATTAACTTTAAGAGTGGCTATTGCTACATGACCACTCAAAAACGTTGATGTTTTCTTAGTCGTTCTGTATGTTATATTATTTTTAGTTTACTGCCACAAAATGCAGTGAAATCCTCAGCAATTTTTAAAATTCCAACGAAAACAAAAATTTCTCTTAGTGTGACTTATCTTTTAATTGATGCAATCTATACTAAGGTCATTATACGCTATATTCTTAATTTGTTTTTTCTTCTTTTATTTTCCTTTTCTGACGTTTTGATTACATATACATGCATTGGTTTACAAATTGGCTGCCACCAAAAGCAATTTTAAAAATCCAAACAACGAAAAAAAATTTCTCTTAGTATAATTTAGCTTTTATTTGATATTATACAATGTACTATCTTATTCACTATCTTTTTATTTATTTTTCTTCTTTCATTTTCATTTTCTAACCCTTTCGGTTATAATTACATGTATTGGTTTACTCAATGCTAGGATAGCCTCTAGGTTTGCAAGACTGATGTCTTTGTCCTATTCAATTTAGTAATAGTGCTTGTTTGTCCCTCGTGAACTGACCAAACCACTAATGAAATAGCTCAGATATTTGACATTGTCTGTTGCGTTGAATTAAATTATGTAGGTCCACAATTCTTTGTGGCAGCTCAAATTTTAGAATAATAGAGCTCATTGGTGTCACCATTTCAACTGGATTGCAACATAATGACAACGTTTCAGGCTATGAGCACTAAATACATAACCTTAGCTCTGCCCGTGCCAGCAGAGGCACCCAGGCCACAAAGGAAGAGCCGTCAGTTTATTGCAACTGCAACGTCTTCCTATTCTGGTTTGAATTAGGTATCAAGGCCAAATATGCCTGCCTGATAATTGCACCTTAATGTGCTCCAGGGCCTTGCCCTTTGACACATGTCTACGGTGGATGCCAATGAAAAACAAAATTCGAACACCTTTGATCTCTCATTGGTTGACGTTTTTTGAGGAACTCCATCTTCGCACTGTGATGACACTAGTCACAAGCAGTTGTCTCGCTGAATTCCGTTTTGATCGATTAGTGGTTCTGGGAGTCCAGTGAATGTTCGATATCTTCCTACGAAATTTATTTTCCATTGTTTGGCTTTCTCTTTCTTTCTCTTAATTTAATTATCAAGTCTCTGATAGTAAAAGCAAGATACTGTTATTGAAAAACCGTAGAATTTAGCAAAAGGAAAATTCATGAGATCTATAAATTTTGCAAAGTCTGTTGAAGGTTCTTTTAGCAGGTTCTATTCTGGCCGATACTTCTTGCATCGTATAATGACTACTCTCAGTTATGCTCTATAGGTATTTGAATTGATCTAAATTATCTGAACCCTAATCCCTGCACTAGATATCCAAGGGAGAGTCACTAGCTGCCATGCATTTAGTATTTTTGGCGTTTACTTTCAGACCCACTACCTCTGTCTCTCAACCAATCCTATATTTCTTGGAATCACCTTTTCTAAGCCTATAGCATTGCGATGCTATCAGAAATAGTTTAAGTTCATCAGACTGATTAATGGGTTTATCACAACGCCACATTGTTCAATGCATCTGAGAATTTATTCTATCAGTATAACAAAGAGAATTGGAGACCGAAGGTAGCCTTGATTCACTCCTGATAGGATACAGAAAATTGTAGTCTAGCTGTAATAGGTCTTGATTCACCATTCGCTGTTTTTATGCATGACAATTACAAGAGTGAGTTACTAGTTTCTCTCGGACACTGTAGTATAGAAGGATAGTTCCCAATTTAGAAGTTCAGAGTTTATGGACTTCACAAAATAAATAACCGAGTCAAACTAAAAACGAGTAGAAATTAACTTGAGTGGGGCTCAAAACCCCTATGCCTTCCCAAGGCCAAAACATAATTTGCACTTTATTATAAAAATACAAATGAATGTGCATTGTCAGTTTAATATACATAAGCTGATGTTTATTCTTTAAAGTGTTAATAATATTTCATTTATTAAAGTTATAAAAGTGAAAATATATTACTCAACATTAGAGCTTCCTGGTAGTTGCACCTTAATGTGCTCCAGGGCCTTGCCCTTTGACACATGTCCATGGTGGATGCCAGCAAAAAAACAAATTCGGACACCTTTGATCCCTCATTGGTCGAAGGTTTTCCAAGTAACTCTATCTTCGCACTCTGATGACACTAATCACAAGCAGTTATCTCGCTGAATTCCGTATTGATCAGTTAGTGATTCTGTGAGTACAGTGAATGTTCGGTATCTTCCTACGACATATATTTTCGATTGTTTGGGTTTTTCTATCTTTCTCTTAGTTCAATTATCATGTCTCTGATAGGAAAGGCAAGATACTGTTATTGAAAAACCGTAGAATTTAGCAAAAGTAAAATCCATGAGATCTAAAACTTGTGGAAAGCCTGGTGAAGGTTACATTAGCAGGTCCTGTTTTGGCCTATACTTATTTCACCGTATAATGACTATTCTCAGTTATGCTCTATAGGTATTTGAATTGATCTACATTATCTGAACCCTAATCTCTGCACTAGATATCCAAGGGAGAGTCACTAGCTGCCATGCATTTAGTATTTTCCGCGCTTACTTTCAGACACACTACCTCTGTCTCTCAACCAATCCAATATTTCTTGGAATCACCTTTTCTAAGCCTCTAACATTGCGATGCTATCAGACATAGTTTAAGTTCATCAGAAGGATTAATGGGTTTATCTCAACACCACCTTGTTCACTGCATCTGAGAACTTATTTTATCAGTATAACAAAGAGATTTCGAGAACGAAAGTAGCCTTGATTTACTCCTGATAGGATACAGAAAAGTGTAGTTTAGCTGTATTAGGTCTTGACACAACATTCGCTGTTTTTATACGTGGCAATTACAAGAGTGAGTGACTAGTTTCTCTCGGTCACCGTAGTATAGAAGGATAGTTCCCAATTTAGACCTTCAGAGTTCACAAAATAAATAACCGATTCAAACTCAAAACAAGCAGAAATTAACTTGAATAATGCTTCTATATAGAAGTGCTTAATACCATCAACCGGTCCTGAAGCATTGCTGATACGTTCTCTTGACAACCCATGTGGGCATAGTGTGTTTCGATTTTTTTCAACACATTTAAAATATTGCCCAAAATAACCATAGGTTTATTAGTAGTTGTAATAGCTGCAGTAGTTATAGTAGAACAGTAGGAGCAGAATTAATAGTAGTAGTCTTGGCCTTAGTAGCAGTAGTAGTAGTAGAAGTAAAAATAATAGTAGCAGTAGTAGCAGTTGTAGGAGTAGAAGCAGTAGCATTATGATGCAAATATTGTCTTTTGGTTAGGTCAACATCCCCCATAACAAGCGTTGTAAGTATTAATTACAAACATGAAACTCTTCCTAAGATATCGCTGAAATGCCCTTTTGATAACCTGCATACGGATGGCAGGTTGTCATCCGTACAACAGAAATTTTTAGAAATATTCTCGGAAAATTTCACTTTCATATCCTTACCTATAGTTTTAATAGAATTCAAAGCAGTAGTATTACTACACAACTTACTGCAATTACCCATTGCTATGATATTGTCGATTTGCTCTTTTGATAAACTTTATATTCATATAGTTCTTGATATTTTCACTTTAATGCTCATAATCTTACAAGCAGTTGGGATTGAAGTAGTAGTTGGAGCAATTGGAGCAGTAGTAGAACTAGTAAATGTGGCAGTAGCAGTAGTATTAGTAGTAGTGTGCAGTACAAATATTACCTTTTGGTCAATTGGTCTTCCCCTTTAAGTATTCTCTATTAGTTCCAACTTAATACAGATTTGAAATTTAAAGTATACATTTTGATAATTTAAATGCACATAGTTTATTTTGTCTGTTCTAATTTCCCATCAATATTCTATCAAATATCTTTCATAGACTTAGGCATAATAGTGCTATTATCACAGAAGTTTCCTTGGTAGTAAAAGTAGTTGCATTGTTAGTGTTGTATTAGTAGTAGTAGCAGTAGTTGCATTATTAGTGTTGTATTAGTAGTAGTAGCAGTAGTATTAATAGCGGTAGTAGCATGTGCATATTGCCTTTTGGTCAGTTGAACATCGCTTTCATGATGCCCCGGAAGTTTCACCTTGACATGTTAATCCGTTCCAAAAGTAAACGTAAAGAAAAGTAGCAGTGGTATTAGTGTTAGTAGTGACTTGCTTGTATTACCTTTTTGTCAATTGATCTTCCCATTTAAGTATTCTCCGAAAGTTTCAACTTAATAACCAAATTAATTCTTGAGATACGCCTTTTTGACAATCTGCAAACGCATAATGTGTTTTGATTTGGTTCGAATTCCCTCTCAACATTCTGTCAAATTTTCACCATCCTACGTGTAGTCTTAATTGTAATAGTAGCATAGTAGTAGTGGTAGCAGTAGAAACAGTAGTAGCAGTAACAGTGTATAATTATTAGTACTAACAGTAGTTGCAGCAGTATTAATAGCAGTAGTACGAGGTACATTTTGCCTTTGAGTCAACTAAACATCCCACTCATGATGCCCCTGAGGTTTCCTCTTTATATGACAAGCCGTTCCAAAAGTAGTGCTGAGGGTGTTGAGATCTCCAAACGTATAATTACTGAACCTTTCAACAGTAAAAAAAATTGATGTCTCAAAACTTTGTTTGGATGTTTGTTATGGAAAATGATGGGTGTGGGGAAGGGGGCTCTCAAATCACTTTGACTGTTAAAAAGGGACCTATAACCTTCAATTTAAATATAAAATAAGACCCATTTCTCGCCCTCAGGCTCTGGTGGTTTGTATCAATCTCAAAAGCCCTGTTACATGTTCTTTGGACTATTCTGGATCAAAAGACCGTCTCAAAATATGTATTGGATGCATCTCGGGAAGACACGACGTGTTTGTGTGTGTGGAGGGGGGAGGGTTGTTGCTCTCTGATCCCTTTGACTCTTAAAAAGAGCACTTGGACTTTTGATTACCAATCCAATGATCCCTCCAAAGCATATAGGACCACATTTTCTATAAGACCCTTATATGCCCCCAGAGCAAAACTTACAATCCTTGTCCTGAGAGTTGTAGGGGGGGGGTCTTCCTCTCCCATTCTTTTGATATGATCGCCCTTGAAAAAAAAACAATTTTGGGGTGTGTCCCCTCTTATTTGAAAAGCAGGGAAATCTTCCAAGACTCGTAGCTTTTGATGGGTAAAATTAAGCTTAAGGAACTTTAAGTATTTAAAATCAGCATAAAAAATCAATTTTTTTTATGTTTGGTTATTATCAAAATTCCTTTTCTTAAAGTTTTGACTACTAATCGCCAAAGTTTTTCTTACTTACAGTCTGCTACCACAAACTGTTTGATAAGACTCTCATATAGTTTTGAAGAGGGAGTCATTCGATTGCAAATTAAAAATTCTAAATAAAAGTTCAAATAGGGATATTATCCTTTTAATAGACAGTGATCGTCATGGAAAGGCAGTCCGGTTTCTAAAATATCTACGCCATATTTAAGGGGATGATTTGACCTATTGTCATGGAAAGGCAGTGTGGTCTCCAAAATTATCTAAAAATTCTAGTACCTCTTCTAGGATCCAACATAAATCAAAGTATTACAATTCCTTCTAAGGTCCTATAATTCCTGTACTGCACAAGGTGCCAACGGTTGTTGCCCAAAAACCCAGGACATGAGAAAGATATTTAAGTAGAACGTTTAAACAGAACGGATAATAGATCAGAAATTGTTTGTTTGGGTGTGACTTAAGTAATACAATGTACCGGTTAAGGACCTCTAATTATGCAAACAAAAACAAAAAAACAAGACTCCCTGCATATATTTTAACAGAAAAAAATGAAACAGAATAGAAAAAGTATTCAATGAAAATAAGAAAACGAATGAAAATAAGATGTAATTGTTACACATTGGTAAAGTCTGAGTCACCCAAATATTTTTGGTAAGAGAAGGATATTTAAATAGGACTTTTAGATAGAACGGATAACAGATCGGAAATATTTTTTGTTTGGGTGTGACGTAAGTAATGCAATGTACCAGTTAAGGAACTTAAATTATGCGAACACAAACGGCAAAACAAACGAGACTCCCTGTATACATTTTAACAAAAAAAATGAAACAGGATAGAAAAAGAATAGAATAAAAATAAGAAAATGAATGAAAGTAAGATGCAAATGTTAAACCCTGGTAAAGTTCAAGTTACCTAAATATTACTAATATTGGACCGGTAAAGGAAAATACACTCTAGCCTTTTAGAGGTCTCAGGAGTGTCATCATTATTCTTGTTAGTGGCAATTTGTACTCCAATAAATTTATACTTTGTGGTGTATTTGAATTTGTATTCCTTTAAATCTCATATTCTCATTCCTGCTTGTTTTAGATTTGATTTCTGAAACATTTTGTTCCATTGAAAAAGCGTGTTTTCATTTTCCTTTTTGCTTCTTTTAACTTTTAAATTTTCTCTTGATTTTCAAGGGAAAAAGTAGTTTTATTTTGAAAATAAAAGAAATGGTATAACCTTGCCAAAGACTTCATTTTTCATTGACAAATGCATCGAGCTTGAACACTGGCAATAAATTTACTAAATTACTCTCAAGACGAAACTTCCAGCAAGCGCCCTAGATTACGGTGAGATGATAACATCAGAAATGACCAATTACACTTTTGAAACTAGTTTGAAAATGACAACTATAGATGCTTTATATGAGTGAGACAGGAATTGAGCATCAGCAAACACCCCAAATTAGGCTAAGATGAGAACATCAGAAATGACCAATTACACTTTGGAAACTAGTTGGAAAATGACAACTATAGATGCTTAATATGAGTGAGACAGAATTGAGCACCAGCAAGCACCCCAAATTAGGCTGAGATGAGAACATCAGAAATGACCAATTACACTTAGGAAACTAGTTTGAAAATGACAACTATAGATGCTTTATATGAGTGAGACAGGAATGGAGCATCAGCAAACACCCCAAATTAGGCTGAGATGAGAACATCAGAAATGACCAATAACACTTCGGAAACTAGTTGGAAAATGACAACTATAGATGCTTTATATGAGTGAGACAGAATGGAGCACCAGCAAACACCCCAAATTAGGCTGAGATCAGAAATGACCAATAACACTTTGGAAACTAGTTGGAAAATGACAACTATAGATGCTTAATATGATTGAGACAGGAATGGAGCACCAGCAAGACCCCAAATTAGGCTGAGATGAGAACATCAGAAATGACCAATAACACTTTGGAAACTAGTTGGAAAATGACAACTATAGATGCTTATATGAGTGAGACAGGAATGGAGCACCAGCAAACACCCCAAATTAGGCTGAGATGAGAACATCAGAAATGACCAATTACACTTTTGAAACTATTTGAAAAATGGCACGTATAAATGCTTTATTTAGAGTGAGATGGGGAATAGAACACGAACAAGCTGAGAATGGAACTAAGGCCGAGACGAAAATATCAGAAATAACCAATTGGTCATTGCAAACTAGTTGGAAAATAGGAAATCTGTAGGCTTTATATAGACTAAGATTGGAGTAGAGCACCAGCAAGCACCCCAAACTAGGCTGAGATGAGAGTATCAGAAATTACAAATAACCGTTCGGAAAGTATAATATCTGGAAATTGGTAAATGTAGAAATTGTAAGTAGCAGCCATATTTAGTAGTACCTTTAAAACACTAAACCTTTCGGTGATCCTAGCTTAGTGTCCGAGGGGTTTGAGTCCTAGTGTCACTGACTATTTGGTTCGGAACAGGGGTCAGTGGCAGGACTCTGCAAGCTTAGCCAAAGTCGACCCAGCTCTAAATAGGTTCCTGGAGAAATCTGGGGAAGGTAAACAGGATAGGAGTGCCAAACCCCAACTTGGCTGGCCCCCAACCCTCCCTCACCATTACACTTCCCGGCTGAAGGGCAATGAAACGGAGATCTGCACCGCTTGTAGGGACTTTTAGGCTCAATGCTGTATTATTTACCTTTTACATTCTTTTTCAAACACGAAACCAGGGAAAATTGTATATTCTTTTTAATATACATTTTCCTTCGAAAGCAATTCTTTAAATCAAGAATCTTGAGCAAAATTCCCACTTCAAATTCTATATGGGTATGAATTACCAGCAAGCACTCAAGATTAAGTTGAGACGACAATATCACACAAAGAGCACATTAGAACAATATATGTGACAAATAAAACTAGAAACTAATTGGAAGGTCGCAAATGTAGATACTTTTTACAGAGTGAGATGGGCGAGGGCTAATCATTATTTGGTCAGTTCTAGCTGACTTGTCGTAACTGCTAGGTCAATAGTGACCAATGGTGTAAACTACTTCAAATACTTGACTTACGAAGCAGTGAAGAAAAGTTTCGGTGCTTGAAAACTGCTTAAGTGCAAAATCAGATTAGAAGGGAGCTACTAAAGGGCAAATTCTGCAAATCTATTATTGCTAAATATTTGTCAAATCATAAGGCATACCTTTCAAATACGAAAACAACTAAACACTTATATTATTTTTTAATTACTTTTTGTTTCGGTCGTTTTTTTCTCTTTTCAAATAAGAATTTTGGGTAAAGTTTAAATCTCTCTAATTGTTAAATTAGAGTTTACCAAGCCCAATGTTTAAAATGAACATGGAATAAAACATTTTTTAGTAGCCTTGAATGACTCCAACATTTTTAGTATTAAAATGGATTTTAAGATTACGTAGTTTAAAATTTAAGTGGTAAGATATGGGGGGGTGCATTTATTTTTTATTTTTACTAAGAAAGATTATTTACTGCAAATTTAAGCTGCAAAACTATCATCATAGTACCAAAGGTTCATATAGGATTTGAACTGTGCTTTCAATTTGAGACATCTGGTGACATATGAAAAACACTTACTTAACTGCATAATCTTTTTCAAATTCATTTAAACACTGTTTTTATTTCAACTGATAGCATGCTCACATTGCTTTTCGTATTCCTCTTTTCACCTCACCCCCACCCCATTCCCCATTTTGCATCTCTCTGTTACCCTTTCGTGAAAAGCTAGTATGAACTGTAATAAAGGAATTATTTTATTGTCTATTAAAAAAGTGCATGAAAATTTGCAATTCAAACAAACTCTACAACCTCAGAAGCAATTTATAGTGGAAATAGTTTGTTTTTATTTATCTATTAATTAAAAAACTTTTTCCACAAAATAATTTTTTCAAAGAAAAGTAAAGAACCCCATTAAACTAAAAATGAGCAAAAATAAAATCAAATAATCTAGCTAACCTAAAACTACCACAAATCAGCATCGATAAATAAATGAAACCAAAAACGAACAGAAATTACAATAAATAACGGATTCAAACTCAAAATGATCGGAAATCAACTTGAGTAGGGCTCAAAACCCCTATGCATTCCCAAGGCCAGAAAATAATTTGCTCTTTACTGAAAAAATATAGATGTTTTTACTTTTATAACTTTAATAAATCAAATAATATTAATATTTTGATTACCAAATATCAGTTTATGTATATTAAACTGAAAAATGCACATTCATTTGTATTTTTTTCAGTAAAGTGATGAGATGTGGATTTGTTTTGGGAAATGGTGGGCGTGAGAGGGCTGTTAGTTATCCTCCAACCACTTTCGACTATTAAAAAGGGCACAAGCCCTTCCATATCCAATCGAATGAACACTTTTTGAAGTTTCTAACATCACTATCTATAAGAACCTTATATGCCCCCAGGGCATAAATTACAACTCTTGCCCCGAGGGCTCTGAGGGGGTTATCATCCCCAAAGACCTAACGTCTAAGACCTTTAACTACGTTGAACAAAATGGCTATCTAAAAATTTTGATTGGATGTGTTAGGGAAAAAGGTGGACGTAAGAGGGTGGTTAGTTGCCATCCAATAACTTTCGACTATTAACGAGGACACTAGCCCTCTGAATTTCCAATCGAATCAGCCTACGCTCATTCAAGTTTCTACGAAAAAGCTTTCAATAAAAACCTTATATACCCCAGGGCATAAATTATAACCCTTACCATAAGGGCTGTGGGGGAGTGTCATCCTCAAAGTTATAGTTTACGGACTTTTCAACTGCTTTGAAAAAAATGACTATTTCAAAATTTTTACTGGATGTATTTGAATAAATGATGGGCATGGAAGGGGTGTTAGTTCCCTTCCAATCACTTTCGACTATTGAAAAGGGAACTAGCCATTTCAATTTTCAATCAAATGAGCCATTTTTGAAGTTTCTACGATAACGCTTTCTATAAAAACTTTTGTTGCCCCCAGGGTATAACTTACAACCCTTGCCTTGATGGTTGTTGGCGAGGGGGGGGGGGTGTTGTCATCTTAAAAGACCTAATTTCCAGAACTTTCAACTACATTGAATATAATGGCTATCTCAAAATTTTGATTGGATGTGTTCGGGGAAAAGGTGGGCGTGAGAGGGTGGTTAGTTGCCCTCCAATCACTTTCGACTATTAAAAGGGGCACTAGTTCTTTGGATTTCCAATCAAATTAGCCTTTTCTGAAGTTTCTATGACAACGCTTTCTATAAGAACCTTATATGGCCCTAGGGCATGACTTACAACTCTTGTCCTGAGGGCTGTGGGGGAGTGCCCTCCTCAAAAACATAATTTCTATCTGCAAATCAACAACGCTGAACGAAATGGCTATCTCAAAATTTTGATTGGATGTGTTGGGGGAAATGGCGGGCGTGGAAGGGGTGTTAGTTGCCTTCCAATCACTTTCGACTATTAAAAAGGGCACAAGCCATCCCAACTTCCAATCAAATGATCCCTTAAAGAAGTTACTACAACAACTCCTTCGATACGAAGTGCCTTGTTCTAAAGAAATAAATAATAAATAATATATTGTGCCAACATCGCTCTTTACTTAGGCAGCGCGATTGCGCTTCCTATGATTTTTATATATAAGCCAAACCTAAAAAAATAATATACAAGTGGAATATCAACGGGAAAAAGCATAAGGGAAAAATAAGCAATAAACAAAGCAAGAAAAGACAACGACGGAGGGATATTTGTATAAGCTATACCTTTGAATTTCCTGTTCTGGATCTCTAACTTTGAAATTATATCCAACATCCCTAAGCTATTCACAAGAAACCAAATTTTATTAGAGGTGGAGGTTATAGAATAAATTTGTAAAATTTAAAATAATTCATCCTTATTGTGTTCGGTCTACCATTCATATAGATTTACAATTTGACGCATAACAAAATACGAAAATAAAGTTTTATTCAGAAGAGACACTATTATTCTTCCATGGTTGAGATGCTATTATTTACATGGCTGAGACAATATTACTTTAAATCTCTGCTATCGGAAAAGTTAAAAATCCTAAAAACGAGAACATTTTCAAAGTTTTTAAAGCTTATATCCTACATTACCCACTTTCTTACTACATATAATTGGAAATTGTCTATAGTATTTAGTCATTAACTTTTGGGTTATACAGATGGTAGCTGAAGTCAGTATTTCTCCGGAGTATTTGTTTCAGTCAGATTCAGTAGTTTTCTAAAGTAGAAAGGGGGTGCTACTCCCATGCTTCACCCCTGGTGCCACCTATAACTTTTTTTACATAATTTATGTCTGTTTTATGGTTTTTGTCAGTGAGAATGGAAAAACAGGAATTTTCTTACTTTGATGGTTGTTTCATGGACGGTTATAAGTGTCGGTCAATTTATTTGATGTTTTTCATGGATGTCAACATCAATTTATGTCTGTTTTATGGTTTTTGTCAGTGAGAATGAAAAAACAGGAATTTTCTCACTTTTATGGATGTTTTCTGGACGGTTATGTGTGTCAGTCAATTTATTTGTTGTTTTTCATGGATTTCAATAGCAATTTATGTCTGTTTTATGGTTTTTGTCTCTGAGAATGAAAAAACAGGAATTTTCTCACTTTTAGGGATGTTTTTTTGGATGGTTATGAGTGTTAGTCAATTTATTTGTTGTTTTTCATGGATGTCAACATCAATTTATGTCTGTTATATGGTTTTTGTCAGTGAGAATGAAAAAACAGGAATTTTCTCACTTTGATGGATGTTTTCTGGATGGTTATGAGTTTCGGTCAATTTATTTGTTGTTTTTCTTGGATGACAACATCAATTTATGTCTGTTTTATGGTTTTTGTCAATTGATTACATAATATCTCCGAACAGATAACACTATCCACTAATTTCCTATCTTATGCTCTATAAACAAGGGCTTTCTCACTCCAGGAACTATATTCAAGCTTTAGTTTTTTGGGGTTTAGGAGGAAAAAAGGTACCAAGGTTAGTTTAGGTTATGTATTTATTATGTGCTATGCTTTACCCCCACCCTTCTAATGTGCAAATATACAGCCAAAATATTTTTCTAAACTATTATATTTTTATCCTATTTTGTTTTATTTCACTAGCATTAACCAAACTTAACTTCTCGCATGTTCCCCAGATATTAGAACAGTACCTTTTTTTCCTGCATTGCTTTAGTATAAGTGTGACATCCTTTTCACTAATAAATACCCATAATTTTTTGAAGACCTATAGGATATATGTTCTGAAAATTTAATCGATTATTATTATTGTTGCTGGTTTGTCTGTGAGTCCAGGCAATTTGATGTTCATATGTTAGTCCTAAAACTCAGCTGGCCTTGCCTGAGACTATAGGCAGGCAGACCTTATGTCACTTGTTCACCTGCAAATCCAGGCAACTTGGTGGGTCAACCAATTTTGAATGAATTTTGTGGTAGTGTAACTGTCTGAGCTTATAAACTGGGTTGCCTGTCTAAGACTTTAGACAGGTAGACCCTATGCCACTTGTTTGCACACAAGGACAGGTAACTTTTCAGTCAACCAATTTTCAATTAATTCTGTTTTAGTGTAACTGTCTTGGCTTATAGATTGGGTTTTCTGTCCGCGAACTGCAAGTCCAGGTGACTTGGTGGTCACATATTAATCCTAAGACTTGGTCAAAATGCCTTAGACTCTAGGCGGCCAGCCCTACTTGGAAAGTCTACTTGAATTACAATAGAGATGACTAAGATATTTGAGCTGACTCACAACAGACAATGTCTATGGAACTTGCTGATGAAGAAGCATCCTAAGCCTAATTTTCCTGGCCACATAAATTCTCAGGTAGGTTGACTAAGTTTTAGGATTGATATGTGACCACCAAGTTGCCTGAACTGCAATTGGAACTATGAAAGGCCATCTGTATGACTTAGTTGTTTTCTCTATGTATCACTGGGGTAATGTAATTTCTTTTGTATGACATTTTAGTGGATCATATATTCAATCAGAAAACCAAAAGCATTCTGTATAACTTTATTCATGTTTCTCTATAATAATTTGATGTTTAAAAAGTTATACAGAAGACTTTATATCATTCTCCATGTTTAAAGGAAACACAATATTGCCTATTGTTTTGATTTTATAGTGCTTTGTATATAAGAGTAAATGACAATATTTGTTTCTTAGAGTATAAAGAAGCAATGACTTTAATATTCCAAGTCATACAGTGCTCACTCGAGTAACTTGTATTTCTAATGTAAAAAAAAACATAAGATGTATGTGCTACTATTATATAGTAACTATGAGGTAGATTTATATCAAAATATTCAAGCAAATCACACAGCCTACTAGGTGTCTTACCTTAGCCTACATAAGGTAGGCTATCAGTGGAAGTCATTAAGTCTGCAAAACTACCAATAGGGTAGCCTATATATTGATACTTTCTTTTAGAATTATTAATGATCACCTTTAAACTGCTTAACGGTTAAAAGATCCTGGAATGCCAAAAATCCTAGGAACATCAAGACTAGGCCTAATCTAGCCAATCTCTATTCAAGAAGCATTCCTTTAAAATATTTTTCAAAGAAAAGGGCTTTTCTGAACTAGGGTCCGATTTCTGTTTTACAAAAACATACAAGAAAAAAACACCTTCTAATGCTATATGCTGATTTATTTATTTTTGGTCATTTTCTGCTGTTTAACAGCACACGTTCTTTATTTTTGAAATTGGCCACTAACTTTCGTATTGGAATACATTACGTAAACAGGTGATCTTTCTCCTTTAAAAATGAATTATCGGTTTTTCACACTAATTTAAGACGTATATGGCTGTGTAAGTTTGCACTTGACCAATTTAAAGAATTAGTTTTCATTTTAGGTATCCTTGGTACTTTAAAAGTTTAGAATTTTAGCTTAGAGTCTTAGCTTAGAGTTTTTGTTAGAGTTCTAGATTATTTTAGTTTTAGTTAAGAGTTTAGAGTTTTTAGCTTAGAGTCTTAGCTTAGAGTTTTTGTTGAAGTTCTAGTTTAGTTTTAGTTAATAGTTTAGAGTTTTAGCTTAAAGTCTTAGCTTAGAGTTTTAGTTAGAGTTGAAGTTTAATTTAGTAATTGTTAAGAATTCAGAGTTTTAGCTTAGAGTCATAGCTTACAGTTTTAGTTAGACTTCTAGTTTAGTTTAGATATATTTAAGAGTTTGGAGTTTTACCTTAGAGACTTAGCTTAGAGTTTTATTTTATTTTTATTTAAGATTTTAGAGTTTTTTAGGTTAGAGTACTAGCTTAGTGTTTTTGTTAGAGCTCTAGTTTAGTTTAGTTTTAGTTAAGAGTTTTGGGTTATAACTTAGAGTCTTAGCTTATAGTTTTTTTTAGAATTCTAGTATAGTTTATTTTTAGTTAATATTTTATAGTTTTTAGCATAGAGTCTTAGCTTTGAGTTTTTGTTAGAGTTCTAGTTTAATTTAGTTTTAGTTAAGGGTTTAGAGTTTTTAGCTTATAGTCTTGGCTTAGAGTTTTTGTAGTAGTTCTAGTTTACTTTAGTTTTAATTAATAGTTTAGAGTTTTAGCTTATAGTCATGGCTTAGAGTTTTTGTTGAAGTTGAAGTTTATTTTAGTAATAGTTAAGAGTTTAGAGTTTTAGATTAGAGTCTTAGCTTAGAGTTTTTGTTAAAGTTGAAGTTTAGTTTAGTAATAGTTAAGAGTTTGGAGTTTTACCTTAGAGACTTAGCTTAGAGTTTTAGTTTAGTTTAGTTTTAGTTAAGAGTTTAGAGTTTTTTAGCTTAGAGTTTTGCTAGAGTTTTAGTTTATTTTAGTTTTAGTTAATAGTTTAGAATTTTAGCTGAGAGTCCTAGATTATATTTGTTGTTAGAGTTCTAGTTTAGTTTATTTAATATATAATAGTTTTTATAGTTTTTTCTTTTTTAAGAGCTATTGCTTAATCTCTAGTTTATTTTAGTTTTAGTTTGTATTAAAGAATTTTATATTATTGGACTAGATTATAGTTTATGTTAGAGTTTTAGTTTAGTTTTATTTAAGAGTTAAGAGTCTAGAGGTTTTAGCTTAGAGTCTTAGCTTAGAGTTTCTGATAGAGTTCTAGTTTAGTTTTCTTCTAGTTAAAAGTTTAGAGTTTTAGCTTAGAGTCTTAGCTTAGAGTTTTTGTTAGAGTTCTAGTTTAGTTTAGTTATAGTTAAGAGTTTGGTGTTTTACCTTAGAGACTTAGCTTAGAGTTTTAGTTTAGTTTAGTTTTAGTTTAGTTATAGTTAAGAGTTTGGTGTTTTACCTTAGAGACTTAGCTTAGAGTTTTAGTTTAGTTCAGTTTTAGTTAAGAGTTTAGAGTTTTAGCTTAGAGTCCTATCTTAGAGTTTTTGTTAGAGTTCTAGTTTAGTTTAGTTTTAGTTAAGAGTTTAGAGTTTTTAGCTTAGAGTCTTAGTTTAGAGTTTTTTGTTGAAGTTCTAGTATAGTTTAGAGTTTTAGCTTAGGCTTAGAGTTTTAATTAGAGTTCTAGTTTAGTTTAGTTTTAGTTAAGAGTTTAGAATTTTAGCTTAGAGTCTTAGCTTAGAGTTTTTGTTAGAGTTCTAGTTTAGTTTAGTTTTAGTTAAGAGTTTAGAGTTTTAGCTTAGAGTCATAGCTTAGAGCTTTTGTTACAGTTCTAGTTTAATTTAGCTATAGTTAAGAGTTTGGAGTTTTACCTTAGAGTCTTAGCTTAGAGTTTTAGTTTATTTTAGTTTTGCTTACGAGTATAGAGTTTTAGCTTAGAGTCTCAGCTTAGATTTTTTGTTAGAATTTTATTTTAGTTTTAGTTAAGAGTTTAGTGTTTTTAGCTTAGAGTCTTAGTTTAGAGTTTTTGTTGAAGTTCTAGTTTAGTTTAGTTTTAGTTTAGAGTTTTATCTTAGAATCTTAGCTTAGAGTTTTAGTTTAGTTCAGTTTTAGTTAAGAGTTTAGAGTTTTAGCTTAGAGTCTTAGCTTAGAGTTTTACTTAGAGTTCTAGTTTAGTTTAGTTATAGTTAAGGGTTTAGAGTTTTAGCTTAGAGTCTTAGTTTAGAGTTTTTTGTTGAATTTCTAGTTTAGTTTAGAGTTTTAGCTTAGACTTAGAGTTTTAGTTAGAGTTTTAGATTAGTTTAGTTTTAGTAAATAGTTTAGAGTTTTAGCTTAGATTAATATCTAATAGTTTTTTTTTGATAGAGCTGTTGCTTACTTTAGCTATATTTAAGTTTTTAGAGTTTTATAACATAGTCATACAATAGAGTTTTTGTTAGATTTCGAGTTTAGTGTATATTTATGTAAGATTTTGGTTTTTTACCTTATAGTCTTAGCTCATAGTTTTTGTGTAGTTAGTTTTAGATAAGAGTTTAGAGTTTTAGCTTAGAGTCTCAGCTTAGAGTTTTTGTTAGAGTTTTAGTTTAGTTTAAGTTAAGAGTTTAGAGTTTTTAGCTTAGAGTCTTAGTTTAGAGTTTTTGTTGAAGTTCTAGTTTAGTTTAGTTTTAGTTTAGAGTTTTATCTTATACTCAGAGTTTTAATTAGAGTTCTAGTTTAGTTTAGTTTTGGTTAAGAGTGTAGAGTTTTTAGCTTAGAGTCTTAGCTTAGTTTTATTTAGAGTTCTAGTTTAGTTTAGTTTTAGTTAAGAGTTTAGAGTTTTACCATAGAGTCTTAGCTTAGAGTTTAAGTTAGAATAAAAGTTTAGTTTAGTTACAGTTAAGAATTTAGAGTTTTAGCTTAGAGTCATAGCTTAGAGTTTTACTTAAAGTTATAGTTTAGTTTAGTAATAGTTAAGAGTTTAGAGTTTTACCTTAGAGTCTTAGCTTAGAGTTCTTGTTAGAGTTCTAGTTTAGTTTAGATATAGTTAAGCGTTTGGAGTTTTACCTTCGAGACTTAGCTTAGAGTTTTAGTTTAGTATAGTTTTATTTAATATTTTAGAGTTTTATCCTAGAATCTTAGCTTAGAGTTTTATTTAGAGTTCTAGTTTAATTTAGTTTTATCTAAGAGTTTATAGATTTATCTTAGAGTCATAGCAAAGATTTTTTGTTTAAAATATAGTTTAGTTTAGTTTAATTAATAGTTTATAGCTAGACCTTAGAGTCTTAGCTTAGAGTTTTTTGTTATAGTTCTAGTTTAGCTTAGTTTTAGTTAAGAGTTTAGAGTTTTTGGCTAAGAGTCTTAGCTTAGAGTTTTTGTGAAGTTGAAGTTTAGTTTAGTCATAGTTAAGAATTTAGAGTTTTTATCTTAGAGTCTTAGCTTAGAGTTTTACTTAGAGTTCTAGTTTAGTTTAGTTTTAGTTAAGAGTTTATCTTAGAGTTGCTTAGAGTTTTTGTTGAAAATCGTTTAGTTAGTTAAGAGTTTAGAGTTCTACCTTAGAGTCTTAGCTTAGAGTTTTTGTTGGAGTTCTAGTTTAGTTTAGTTTTAGTTAAGAGTTTAGAGTTTTAGCTTAGAGTCATAGCTTAGAGTTTTTGTTAGAGTTCTAGTTTAGTTTAGTTTTAGTTATGAGTTTATTGTTTTAACTTAGATTCTTAGCTTAGAGTTTTTGTTAGAGTTCTATTTTATTTTATTTTTATTTAAGAGTTTATTGTTTTATAATATATTCTTATCTTATAGTTTTTTTTATATTTATATTTTTACTTAAGAGTTTAGAGTTTTACCTTAGAGTCTCAGCTTAGAGTTTTTCTTAGACTTCTAGTTTAGTTTAGTTTTAGTTAAGAGTTTAGAGTTTTACCTTAGAGTCTTAGCTTAGAGTTTTCGTTAGAGTTCTAGTTTAGTTTAATTTTAGTTAAGAGTTTGATGTTTTACCTTTGAGTTTCAGTTAGAGTTCTAGTTTAGTTTACTTTTAGTTATGAGTTTGTTGTTTTACCTTAGAGTCTTATCTTAGAGTTTTACTTAGAATTCTAGTTTAGTTTTAGTTAAGAGTTTAGAATTTTATATTAGAGTCTTAGCTTAGAGTTTATTTTAGAGTTATAGTTTATTTTATTTTCTTTTAAGAGTATAGAGTTTTTAGATTAGAGTCCTAGCTTAGAGTTTTTTTTGACGAAGTTCTATTTTAGTTTAGTTGATATTTTAGAGTTTTATCTTATATTCTCATCTTAGAGTTTTTGTTATAGTTGAAGTTTATTTTAGTTATATTTATGAGTTTATATTTTTAAATTAGAGTCTTAGCTTAGATTTTTTGTTATAGTTCCAGTTTATTTTAGATATAGTTAAGCGTTTGGAGTTTTACCTTCTAGACTTAGCTTAGAGTTTTAGTTTAGTTTAGTTTTAGTTAAGAGTTTAGAGTTTTTTAGCTTAGAGTCTTAGCTTAGACTTTTAGCTAGAGTTCTACTTTAGTTTAGTTTTAGTTAAGAGTTTTGTGTTTTACCTTAGAGTCTTAGCTTAGAGTTTTATTTAGAGTTCTAGTTTAGTTTTAGTTAAGAGTTTAGAATTTTAGCTTAGAGTCTTAGCTTAGAGTTTTTTGTTATAGTTCTAGTTTGGTTTAGTTTTGGTTAAGGTTATCGAGTTTATGACTAAGAGTCTTAGCTTAGAGTTTATGTGAAGTTTAAATTGAGTTAAATAATAATTAAAAATTTATAGTTTTTATCATAGACTCTTAGCTTAGAGTTTTACTTAGAGTTGTAGTTTAATTAAGTTTTATTTAAAAGTTTAGATTTTTATCTTAGAGTATTATCTTATAGTTTTTGTTTAAAATATATTATATTTTAGTGAAGAGTTTATACTTCTACCTTATAGTCTTAGCTTAGAGTTTTACTTAGAGTTGAAGTTTAGTTTAGTTATAGTTAAGGATTTAGAGTTTTAGCTTGGAGTCTTAGCTTAGAGTTTTAGTTAGAGTTCTAGTTCTAGTTTAGTTTTAGTTAAGAGTTTTGAGTTTTACGTTAAAGTCGTAGATTAGAGTTTTAGTTAGGGTTGAAGTTTCGTAAAGTTTAGTTATAGTTAAGAGTTTATAGTTTTAGCTTAGAGTCTTAGCTTAGAGTTTTAGTTAGAGTTATTGTTTAGTTTAGTTTTAGTTAAGAGTTATAGCTTAGAGGTTTAGCCTAGAATCTTAGCTTAGAGATTTAGTTAGAGTATTAGGGTAGATTAGATTAAGTTAGGTTAGATTAGGTTAGGTTAAGTCAGGTTAGGTTAAGTTAGGTTAGGTTAGCTAAGTTAGGTTAGGCTAGGTTAGCTAGTAAACATCTCTCCATGTTTAAGTTAGGTTAGGTTAGGTTAGGCTAGATTAAGTTATGTTAGGTTAGGTTAAGTTAGGTTAGGTTAGGTTAGCCTACGTACGCGCGCGTACTTAGGCTAACCTAACTTAACCTAAACTAACATAACTTAATGTTAAACATAACTTAACATAACTTAACATAAGCTAAGACTCTAAGCTAAAACTCTAAACTCTTAAATAAAACTAAACTAAACTAGAACTCTAACAAAAACTCTAAGCTATGACTCTAAGATAAAATTCTAAACTCTTAACTAAAACTAAACTAAACTAGAACTCTAACTAAAACTCTAAGTCTAAGCTAGAACTCTAAACTAAACTAGAACTTCAACAAAAACTCTAAACTAATACTCTAATCTTAAAACTCTAAACTCATAACTAAAACTAAACTAAACTAGAACTCTAACAAAAACTCTAAGATACGAGTCTAAGCTAAAACTCTAAACTCGTAACTAAAACTGAACTAAACTAGAACTCTAAGCTAAGTCTCTAAGGTAAAACACCAAAATCTTAACTATAACTAAACTAAAACTAAACTAAACTAAAACTCTAAGCTAAGTCTCTAAGGTAAAACACCAAACTCTTAACTATAACTAAACTAAACTAGAACTCTAACAAAAACTCTAAGCTAAGACTCTAAGCTAAAACTCTAAACTTTTAACTAGAAGTAAACTAAACTAGAACTCTACAGAAACTCTAAGCTATGACTCTAAGCTAAGAACTCGAGACTCTTAACTCTTAATTAAAACAAAACTAAACTAAAACTGTAACAAAAACTCTAAGCTAAGACTCTAAGCTAAAACTCTAAACTCTTAACTAAAACTAAAATAAACTAGAACTTCAACAAAAACTCTAAGCTAAGACTCTAAGCTAAAAACTCTAAACTCTTAACTAAAACTAAACTAAACTCGAACTCTAAAACTTAGAGCTAAGACTCTAAGCTAAAAACTCTAAACTCTTAATTAAAACTAAACTAAACTAGAACTCTAAAAAAAACTCTAAGCTAAGACTCTAATCTAAAAACTTTAAACTATTAACTAAAACTAAACTAAACTATAACTTTAAGCTAAGTCTATAAGGTAAAACTCCAAACTCTTAACTATTACTAAACTAAACTTCAACTTTAACAAAAACTCTAAGCTAAGACTCTAAGCTAAAACTCTAAACTCTTAACTATTACTAAACTTCAACTTTAACAAAAACTCTAAGCTATGACTCTAAGCTAAAACTCTAAACTCTTAATTAAAACTAAACTAAACTAGAACTTCAACAAAAAAATCTAATCTAAGACTATAATCTAAAAACTCTAAACTCTTAACTAAAACTAAACTAAACTAGAACTCTATCAAAAACTATAGGCTAAGACTATAAGCTAAAAACTCTAAACTCTTAACTAAAACTAAACTAAACTAGAACTCTAACTAAAACTCTAAGCTATGACTCTAAGGTAAAACACCAAACTCTTAACTAAAACTAAACTAGAACTCTAACAAAAACTCTAAGCTAAGACTCTAAGCTAAAAAACTCTAAAATCTTAACTACAACTAAACTAAAACTCTAATCTAAGTCTCTAAGGTAAAACTTCAAACTCTTAACTATATCTAAACTAAACTAGAACTCTAACAAAAACTCTAAGCTAAGACTCTAAGCTATAACTATAAACTCTTAACTATTACTAAACTAAACTTCAACTCTAAGAAAAATTATAAGCTATAACTCTAAACTATTCAATAAAACTAACCTAGAACTTCAAAAAAAACTCTAAGCTAAAACTCTAAGCTAAAAATTCTTAACTCTTAACTAAAAATAAAAAAATCTAGAACTCTAACAAAAACTCTAAGCTAACGCTCTACGCTAAAATTCTAAACTCTTAAAGTACCAAGGATACCTAAAATAAAAACTAATTCATGAAATTGGTCAAGTGCAAACTTACACAGGCATATACGTCTTAAATTAGTGTGAAAAACCGATAATTCATTTTTAAAGGAGAAAAATCGCCTGTTTACATAATGTATTCCAATACGAAAGTTCGTGGCCAATTTCAAAAATAAAGGACGTGTGCTGTTAAACAGCAGAAAATGACCAAAAAATAAATAAAACAGCATATAGCCTCAGAAAGTGTTGTTTTCTTGTATGTTCTGGTAAAACAGAAATCGGAACCTAGTTCAGCAAAGCTCTTTTCTTTGAAAAATACTTGTAAGGAATGCTTTTTGAAAAGAGCTTGGCTAGACTAGGCCTATCTTGATGTTACTAGGATTTTTGACATTCCAGGATCTTTTAACCATGAAGCAGTGTAAAGGTAAACATTAATGATTCTAAAAGAAAGTGTCAATATATAGGCTACCCTATTGTAGTTTTACAGACCTAATGACTTCCACTGATAGCCTACCTTATGTAGGCTAAGGTAAGACACCTAGTAGGCTGTGTGATTTGCTTGAATATTTTGATATAAATCTACCTCATAGTTACTATATAATAGTAGCATATACAATTTATGTTTTTTTTATATTAGAAATAAAAATTACTCGGGTGAGCACTGTTTGACTAGGCATATTAAAGTCATTGGTTTTTTATACTCTAAGTAACAAATATTGTCATTTACTCTTATATACAAAGCACTATAAAATCAAAACAATAGGCAATATTGTGTTTCCTTTAAACATGGAGAATGATATAAAGTCTTCTCTATGACTTTTTAAACATCAAATTATTATAGAGAAACATGAAAAAAGTTATACAGAATGCTTTTTGGTTTTCTTATTTAATATATGATCCACTAAAATGTCATACAAAAGAAATTACATTACCCCAGTGATACATAGAGAAAACAGCTAAGTCATACAGATGGCCTTTCATAGTTCCAATTGCAGTTCAGGAAACTTGGTGGTCACATATCAATCCTAAAACTTAGTCAACCTACCTGAGAATTTATGTGGCCAGGAAAATTAGGCTTAGGATGCTTCTTCATCAGCAAGTTCCATAGACATTGTCTGTTGTGAGTCAGCCCAAACATGTTAGTCATCTCTATTGTAATTCAAGTAGACTTTCCAAGTAGGCCTGTCCGCCTATATTCTAAGGCATTTTGACCAAGTTTTAGGATTAACATGACCACTAAGTCACCTGGACTTGCAGTACGCAGTCAGAAAACCCAATCTATAAGCCAAGACAGTTACACTAAAACAAAATTAATTGAAAATTGGTTGACTTAAAAGTTACCTGTCCTTGTGTGCAAACAAGTGGCATAGGGTCTACCTGTCTAAAGTCTTAGACAGGCAACACAGTTTATAAGCTCAGACAGTTACACTACCACAAAATTCATTCAAAATTGATTGACCCAACAAGTTGCTTGGATTTGCAGGTACACAAGTGGCATAAGGTCTACCTTCCTATAGTCTCAGACAAAAGCAGCTGAGTTTTTGGACTACCATATGACCATCAAATTGCCTGGACTCACAGACAAATCAGCAACAATAATAATAATCGATTGAATTTTCAGAACATATATCCTATAGGCCTTCAAAAAATTATAGGTATTTATTAGTGAAAAGGATATCACACTTATACTAAAGCAATGCAGGAAAAAAATGTACTGTTCTAATATCTGGGGAACATGCGAGAAGTTAAGTTTGGTTAATGCTAGTGAAATAAAACAAAATAGGATAAAAATATAATAGTTTAGAAACAAATTTTGGCTGTATATTTGCATATTAGGAGGGTGGGGATAAAGCATAGCATATAATAAATACATAACCTAAACTAACCTAGGTACCTTTTTTCCTCCTAAACCCCAAAAAACTAAAGCTTGAATATAGCTCCTGGAGTGAGAAACCCCTTGTTTATATAGCATAAGATAGGAAATTAGTGGGTAGTGTTATCTGTTCGGAGATATTATGTAATCAATTGACAAAAACCATAAAACAGACATAAATTGATGTTGTCATCCAAGAAAAACAACAAATAAATTGACCGACACTCATAACCATCCATTCATTCTCACTGATCAAAGTGAGAAAATTCCTGTTTTTTCATTCTCACTGACAAAAATTATAAAACAGACATAAATTGATGTTGACATCCATGAAAAACATCAAATAAATTGACCCACACACATAACCATCAAAGAAACATCCATAAAAGTGAGAAAATTCCTGTTTTTTCATTCTCACTGACAAAAACCATAAAACAAACATAAATTGATGTTGACATCCATGAAAAACATCAAATAAATTGACGAACACACATAACCGTCCAGAAAACATCCATAAAAGTGAGAAAATTCCTGTTTTTTCATTCTCACTGACAAAAACCATAAAACAGACATAAATTGCTGTTGACATCCATAAAAGTGAGAAAGTTCATATTTTTCAAATTCTCACTGACATAAACCATAAAACAGACATAAATTGATGTTGACATCCATGAAAAACATCAAATAAATTGACCGACACTCATAACCGTCCAAGAAACAACCATAAATGTGAGAAAATTCCTGTTTTTCCATTCTCACTGACAAAAACCATAAAAACAGACATAAATATGTAAAAAAAGTTGTAGGTGGCAGCAGGGGTGAGCCATGGGAGTAGCACCGCCCTTTCTACTTTCTAATCATCAGAAGAGAACATATGTTTACTTTTTTGCCATGCCTGAATGTAAGCGAGTGTTTCTCATTATAGATATCTAATGTAGTCACTAGGCTTGTCTTAAAGATTAATTTAAAAAACTTTTTCCACAAAACAAGTTTTTGAACTCCATTAAGAAAAGTAAAGAACTCCATTACACCAAAAATGAGCCAATATAAAATCAAATAATCTATCAAGCGTTAAACTACCACAAATCAGCATCGATAAATAAATGAAACCCAAAACGAACAGAAATTACAATAATTAACCGAGTCAAACTCAAAACGAGCAGAAATTAGTTGGGCGCAAAACCCCTATGCCTTCCCATGGCCCGAAAATAATTTAGACTTTACTGAAAAATTACAAATGTTTTTACTTTTATAATTTTAATAAATAAAATAATATTAACATTTTGATTACTAAATATCAGTATATGTATATTAAACTTACAATACACATTCATTTATATTTTTTCAGTGCAGTGCAAATTTTGTTCGGACCTTGGAAAGGCATTAGGGTTCCGAGTCCTACGTAAGTTAATTACTGCTCGTTTTGAGTTTGACTCGGTTATTAATTGTAATTTCTGTCCGTTTTGGGCTTAATTTATTTATCAATGCTAATTTTTGGTAGTTTCACGCTTGGTAGACTATTTGATTTCATTTTTGCTCATTTTTTTTTAATGGAGTTCTTTACTTTTCTTTGAAAAACTTGTTTTGTGGGAAAAAGTTTTTTAAATCAATGTCTGTTCGTTTTACATAGTCTTTTCAGGGAAAAAGAAAACAATAATTTAAATCTTTTCGTTTTTTAGAACTTTATTGTTTGGCCTGCTATTTGTATACTGGAGATAATTTTCAGCAATTTTTAACAGCATACACCCTTTTAAAAATCTGAATACAAATAGTACTGTTTAATTTAGTTTCATACCTCCTCTAGATGACCTGAAATAGAAAACTTGATACCATTCGCAAAAAATTCTGTTTACTTTCTTTGATAGCTTGGATACACTTACGCTATTTTGATTTGGTTAAATTTTAAGAGCAGAAATCCCATTTCTGCCTTAAAACTAAATAAAGGGTTGGCGTGGGAAGGTGGGAGTAGAAGCAGGATTAGTTGCCCTTAAATCACTTTCAACTATTAAAATGGGTACATTATACCCATTTCGATCTTTCGTATAAAAATGCCAAACCTTCACATCACTTTTGACTATTCAAAAGAGCACAAGGCCTTTCTATTTCCAATCGAATGAGCCCTTTTGGAAACAACAACGCTTTCTATAAACACCTTATATGCCCCCAGGGCATAAATTACAACCCTTACTCTAAGGTCTGTTAGGGTGGCTGTCATCCTTTAGAACCGAATTTTGAGAACTTTCCACTACGTTAAACAACATGGCTATCACAAAATTTTGATTGGATGTGTTTGGGGAAATGGTAGGCGTGAGAGGGGCGGTAATCACTCTCTAATCATTTTCATTTATTCAAAATGGCCTTAGCCCTTTCAATTTCCAATCAGATGAGCCCTTTTAAAGTTTCTACGACAAAACTTTCAATAAAATCTTGTATGCCCCCAAGGCATAATTTACAACCCTTGCCCTGAGTGCTGGGGGGTGTCATTCTCAAAGGCCTAATTTCCAGAACTTTCTACTACGTTGAATAAAATGGCTATGTGAAAATTTTGAATGGATGTGTTTGGAGGAATGGTGGGCGTGAGAGGGGGGTTAGTTACCCTCCAATCACTTTCGACTATTACAAAGGGCACTAGCCCTCTCAGTTGCGAATTGAATGAGCCCCTTTTTAAGTTTTACAACAACTCTATCTATAAGAACCTTATATGCCCCCAGGACAGAACTTACAACCTTTGCCCGGGCCTCTGGGGGGTTTGTCCTTCTTAAAGAAATAATTTCCGGAACTTTCAACTACGTTGAGCAAAATAGCTATCTCTAAACTGTGATTTAATATGTTTAGGGAAATGGAGGGTATGAGAGGGGTGCTAATTACTTTCCAATCACTTTCAACTATTACAAAGGGCAATTTCCAATCAAATGAGCCATTTTGGAATTTCTATAACAACTTTCTATATAAACTTTATATACCCCCAAGGCATAACTTAATACCCTTTCATTGAGGGCTCTGAGGGGGTTATCATCCTACAAGACCTAATTTCAAGATTCAACTACGTTAAACAAAGTGAATATCTCAAAATTTTGATTGGATGTGTTTGGAAAAATGGTGGGCGTCAGAGGGGCGTTAGTCGCTCTCCAATCACTTTCAGCTATTAAAAAAGGCACTAGCCCTTTAAATTTTCAGTTGAATGAGCCCTTTTGAAGTTTCTAGGCTTTCAATAAAAACCTTATACGCCCCAGGGCATAACTTACATTCCTTGCCCGGCGGGCGGTTGGGGGGGGGAGGGGATGTCATCCTTAAAGACCTAATTTCCAAAACTTTCAACTAGGTTGAATAAAATGGTTATCTAAAATATTGATTGGATGTGTTTAAAGAAAAGATGGGCGTGAGAGGGGAGTTAGTTGGTTTGTCACTCAAATCACATTCGACTATTAAAAAGGGTACTAGCCCTTTGAATTTCGAATCGAATGAGCCCTTTTTCAAGTTTCTGCGACAAAGATTTCAATAAAAACCTTATATGCCCCCAAGGCATACCTTATAACCCTTGTTCTGAAGACTACGGGGGGAGTTTCCTGCTCAAAGGTATAATTTCCTGAACTTTTAACTGCGTGGAACAAAATGGCTATCTCAAAATCTTTATTGGATGTGATTGGGAAAATGGTGGGCGTGGAAGGGGTGTTAGTTGCTTTCCAATCACTTTCGACTATTCAAATGGGCACTAGGCATTTCAATTTCCAATCGAATGAGCCCTTTTTGAAGTTTCTACGACAACGCGTTATATAAAAACCTTATATGCCCCCTGGGCATAATTTACAACCCTTGCCCTGAGGGCTGTGGGGGGTTGTCATTCTCAAAGACATAATTTCCAGAACTTAAAACTACGTTGAATAAAATGGTTATCTCAAAGTTTGGATTAGATGTGTTTGGGGAAAGGTGGGGAGAGAGGCAGGTTAGTTGCCCTCTAATTCCAGAACTACGTTGAAAAAATGGACATCTCAAAATTTTGATTGGATGTGTTTGGGGAAATGGTGGGCGTGAGAGAAGCGTTAGTCACTATCCATTCACTTTCAACTATTAAAAAAGGCATTAGCCCTTTCAATTTCCAATTGAATGGGCCCTTTTGAAGTTTTTACGACAGTGCTTTCAATAAAAACTTTATATGCCCCAGGGCATAACTTACAACCCTTGCACTGAGGGCTCTGAAAGGGGCTATCCTAAAAGACATAATTTCCAGAACTTTCAACTACTTTGAACAAAATGGATATCTCAAAATTTTAATTCGATGTGTTTGGGAAAATGCTGAGCGTGAGAGGGGCGTTAGTCGCCATCCCATCACTCTCGGCTATTAAAAAAGTTACTAGCCCTATAAATCCCCAATTGAACGAACCCTTTTTGGAGTTTCTACGACAACACTTTCAGTAACAATTTTATATGCCCCCCAGGGCATAACTTACAACCCTTACCCTGAGGGCTGTTGGGGGAGGGGTTTTCATCCTTAAAGACCTAATTTCCAAATATTTCAACTACGTTAAATAAAATGGCTATCTAAAAATTTTGATTGGAAGTGTTTCGGGAAAAGGTGGGCGTGAGAGGGGGGTTATTTGCCCTCAAATCACATTCGACTATTAAAAAGGGTACTATCCCTTTGAATTTCAAATCGAATGAGCCTCTTTTCAAGTATTTACGACAAAGATTTCAATAAAAACCATATATGCCCCCAGGGCATAACTTATAATCCTTGCCCTGAGGGTTGTGGGGGAGTGTCCTCTTCAAAAATATATTTTCTATCTGAAAATAAACTACGCTGAACAAAATGGTTATCTCAAAATTTTTATTGGATGTTTTGGGGGGAATGTGGGGTGTGGAGGGTGGGACTAGTTGCCCTCCAATCACTTTCGACTATTAAAAAGGGCACTAGCCCTTTGAATTTCCAATCGAATGAGTTTTTTTGAAGTTTCTGTGACAACGCTTTCTTCAAAAACCTTATATGCCCCCAGGGCATAAATTAAAACCCTTGGCCTGAGGGCTATGAGGGAGTGTCCTCCTCAAAAATATATTGTCTATTTGAAAATTTACTACGCTGAACAAAATAGCTAACTCAAAATTTTGATTGATGTGTTTGGGGGAATGATGGGCGTGGGGGGCTAGTTGCCCTCTAATCACTTTCGACTATTTAAAAGAACACTAGCACTTCGAATTTACAATCGAATGAGCCTTTCTTAAAGTTTCTACGACAACGCCTTCTATAAAAAACCTTATATGCCCCCGGGGCATAACTTACAACCCTTGCCCTAAGGGCTGTGGGGGACTGTCCTCACAAACATAGTTTCTATCTGGAAATCAACTACGCTGAACCAAATGGCTATCTAAAAGTTTTGACTTTTGATTGGATGTGTTTCGGGAAATGGTGGGCGTGGAAGGGGTGTTAGTCACCTTCAAAACACTTTCGACTATTAAAAAGGGCAAAAGCCACTCCAATTTCCAATTGAATGAGTGCTTTTCGAAGTTTCTACGACAACCTTCCACGAACATCGATACGAAGTGCCCTGTTCTAAAGGAAAAAATTAATAAATAATACATTATGCCAACATCGTTCTTTATTTAGTTCTTTACTTAGGCAGCGCGATCGTGCTGCCTATGATTTATACAACAACTTTATATATAAACCTTATATGCCCCCAGGGCATAACTTACAACCCTTGCACTGAGGGCTCTGGGGGTCTTATCATCCTTAAAGACCTAATTTCCAGAACTACGTTGAAAAAAATGGAAATCTCAAAATTTTGATTGGATTTATTTTGGAAAATGGTGGGCGTGAGAGAGGCGTTAGTCGCTATCCATTCACTGTCAAATATTAAAAAAGGCATTAGCCCTTTCAAATTCCAATTGAATGGGCCCTTTTGAAGTTTTTACGACAGTGCTTTCAATAAAAACTTTATATGCCCCAGGGCATAACTTACAACCCTTGCACTGAGGGCTCTGAGGGGCTATCATCCTAAAAGACATAATTTCCAGAACTTTCAACTACTTTGAACAAAATGGATGTCTCAAAATTTTAATTCGATGTGTTTGGGAACATGGTGGGCGTGAGAGGGGCGTTAGTTGCTATCCCATCACTCTCATCTATTAAAAAAGTTACTAACCCTTTAAATTTCCAATTGAATGAGCCCTTTTGGAGTTTCTACGACAACACTTTCAGTAACAATTTTATGTGCCCCCAAGGCATAACTTACAACCCTTGCCCCGAGGGCTGTGGAGGGAGGGGTTTTCATCCTTAAAGACCAAATTTCCAAATTTTTCAACTACGTTAAATAAAATGGCTATCTAAATATTTTGATTGGAAGTGTTTCGGGAAAAGATGGGCGTGAGAGGGGGGTAATTTGCCCTCAAATCACATTCGACTATTAAAAAGGGTACTAGCCCTTTGAATTTCAAATCGAATGAGCCTCTTTTCAAGTTTTTATGACAAAGATTTCAATAAAAACCTTATATGCCCCCAGGGCATAACTTATAATCCTTGCCCTGAGGTTTGTGGGGGAGTGTCCTCCTCAAAAATATATTTTCTATCTGGAAATCAACTACGCTGAACAAAATGGTTATCTCAAAATATTTATTGGATGTGTTTGGGGGAATGAGGGGTGTGGAGGTGGGGGGGGGGGTTAGTTGCCCTCCAATCACTTTCGCCTATTAAAAAGGGTACTAGTTCTTTCAAATTTCCAATCGAATGAGCCTTTTTTAAAGTTTCTGTGACAACGCCTTCTTTAAAAACCTTATATGCCCCCAGGGCATAAATTAAAACCCTTGCCCTGGGGGCTGTGAGGGAGTGTCCTCCTCAAAAACATATTTTCTATCTGAAAATTAACTACACTGAACAAAATGGTTATCTCAAAATTTTGATTGATGTGTTTCGGGGAATGATGGGCGTGGGGGGGGGCTAGTTGCCCTCTAATCTCTTTCGACTATTAAAAAGGGCACTAGCCCTTTAAATTTCCAATTGAATGAGCCTTTTTTGAAGTTTCTATGACAACGCCTTCTATAAAAACCTTATATGCCCCAGGGCATAACTTAAAACCCTTGCCCTGAAAGTTTTGGGGGAGTGTCATCCTCAAAAACATATTTTCAATCTGGAAATCAACTACGCTGAACAAAATGGCTATGTCAAAATTTTGATTGGATTTGTTTGGGGGAATAATGGGCGTGGGGGGAGGCTCGTTGCCCTCCAATCACTTTCGACTATTGAAAAGGTCACTAGAACTCTCAATTTCCAATCGAATGAGCCCCTTTTGAAGTTTTTACGACGAACCCTTCCATATGAAGTGCCCTGCTCTTAAGGAAAAAAATAACAAATCGTACATTGTGCCAACATTGGTCTTATATGCCCTCAGGGCATAGCTTAAAACCCTTGCCCCGAGGATTTTGGGGGAGTGTCCTCCTCAAAAACATATTTTCTATCTGGAAATCAACTACGCTGAACAAAATGGCTATCTCAAAATTTTTATTGGATAGGTTTGTTGAAATAATGGTTGTGGGGGGGGGGGGGGCTAGTTGCCCTCCAATCACTTTTGACTATTAAAAGGGCACTAGCCACTCCAATTTCCAATATAATTAGCCCTTTTCGAAGTTTCTACGACAACTCCTTCGATACGAAGTGCCCATGTATGGAGGAAAAAACAACACATTGTGGCCACATCATTCTTTACTTAGGCAGCGCTAGCGCGCTGCAATGGTATTTTGTATTTTTACAACTTTCCCATATTTTAATAGAAATTTTTGAATTTTGGAACTATTTTGTATTTTATAACTATATTAAATGTCTTAGGTACTATTTGTGTTTTATAAAGATTACGGTATTTTTCTTTGTAAAAACTATTTTGTAGGAATTTTTTTGTGTTTTGTATGAAGTATATATGTATAAATTATGTAGGTAATATTTTTCAATTTGTAAGAACTATTTTGTTTTTGTTTATTTTTTTATTTCATATATTTTATATTTTATGTCATGAAAACTATATTGCATGAAATATTTTAGACTATGTGAAAACTTTTTATATTTTTAAGAATTATATTGAATTTTGCTGCAAATATTTTGTATTTTGGAAGAATTATTCTGTTTAGTAAGAACTATTTCGCATTTTGCTATATTTTATATTTTCTGAGAATAATTTTGTATTTTTATAACTGTGTTGTATTTTTTAAGAGCTATTTATGTTCATTAAGAGCATTATTTGGCTTTTGTGTGAGATATTTTGCAACTGTAAGAACTATTTTGTATTTTATATTAAATATTTTTCTTTTTTAAGAACTATTTTGGATGTTGTTAGATCTTTTTTATATTCTGTAAGAGCTAGGTCTACTTTTGCAAGTACTATTTGTATTTCTAAGAATCATGTTGCATTTTTGTAACTATTTTGTATTTTTTAAGAACTATTTTATTTTCATTAACAGCATTATTTGGATTTTGTATGAGGTATTTCGTAATTATAAGAACTATTTTGTATTTTATAATTTTTAATTTTGTTTTTTAAGAACTATTTTGAATGTTGTTAGAACTTTTATAAATTCCGGAAGAGTACTATTTGTATTTATATGAATTATTGTTTGTTTTGTAAAAACCCTTTTGTATTTTGTATTAAATATTTTGTATTTTGTGGATTTACTTTGTGTTTATTACGTTTATTTGAAATCTGTGCAGAAGAGAACTAGAAGGAACGGGAGCAAACATATTGGTTCCAGCCGACCATCAGGCCTTAAACTAAAGGGAACTGACATATCGAGTACGTGTACATTCCAGAAACCCATTAAATTATGCATTATGTCTTGATTTGTGAGTTAATGTCGTATTGTGTATTTTGAAAAATATAATTTGAGGGTGACAAAGTGCGTTTGGTATCCAGAAGAAGCTTGTTTAAGAATCTATTTTCATTTTCTTAAAAAAGAAGATGTAGCCTTAGTAAATGTATTTTTATAAGACTTATTTTGTATGAACACTTTTGTAAAAACATTTATGTTTTTTAAGAAGTATTTTGTATGTTTTTAAGCCTTTCCTGATTTTTAAGAATTATTTTGTATTTTGTAAGAACACAACCATGCATTCCCATCAATTATCAATGAAAATCAAGTAGTCAGTATTATAGATATGACAAAATTATCTGTATACATTTCAAATTAGCTACAACGTTTAAGATACAAATATTAATAAGTATTGCTGATAAAAATGATAATTTTTATTACTGCTAAATGGGGTTTTGATGTAAGCTTAGTGGATGATACCATGAGTGCCCATGAGCAAAATTTCAGGAGGGGGGGCTTACCTGGTCTAATCGTAACTTCCAATGCTGTATAATAGAAATCTCAAAACAAAAATATAAAATATAAGGCAGCATCATTCAGCCAGGGGGGCGGGAGCCCCCAATGCTTTTTTAGTGAAGAGGACTTTTAATACACATTCAAAAATCTTACTGCTATAAGGCTCAAAATATTTTGGTCTACATTAAGGATCTGCCATTTAAAATATCTAAAAAAGTTTGAACACTGGAATGCCTTATTAAAATTACACTGATTGTAACATGTTTTATTTATTTAAATTTTTATTTAGAAATAATGTTGCCCCTTAAAGTTACTTCATATGGGAAAACTTGACCTCTGGGAAACTTAGCGGAAGATACTCAATACTTTTTCAAAATGTATATACATTGAATTTGAGCAAATATAAGTAATAAAAATTAAAAGAGAGGATTAGTGGCTATGTCTTATGTCTTGTTAAAATTACACTGATTGTAACGTGTTTAATTAAAATTATTTTAGAAATAAACTTGCCCCTTAAAGTTACTTCATATGGAAAAACTTGGCCTTAGGGAAACTTAGCGGAAGATACTCAATAATTTTTCAAAATGCATATATATTGAATTTGAGCAAATATAATTAATAAAAATGAAAGAGAGGATTAGTGGCTATAGTAGACAACTAGTAAGTTGACTAATAGTTTCTCATTTGCTTGCACTCTTTACAAATAATATTTGACTAATCTTAACGAGTAAAAGAAACTGCCGAAACTTCTAAAAAAAACGAACCTAGGTCTCTACCTCTTGGATGGTATGGAAAAGAGGTTGTTTTTTAAATATAATTAATTAAAAAAAAATTTCCACAAAATAAGTTTTTCAAAGAAAAGTAAACAACTCCATTAAACAAAAATGAGCAAAAATAAAATCAAATAATCTACCAATCGTGAAACTACCATAAATCAGCATCGATAAATAAATGAAACCCAAAAGGAACAGAAATTACAATAATTAACCGAATCAAACCCAAAACGAGCAGAAATTGACATGAGTTGGGTGCAAAACCCCTATGCCTTCCCAAGGCCAGAACAAAATTTGCACTTTACTGAAAAAATTTAAATGGTTTTACTTTATAACCTTAATAAATCAAATAATATTAACATTTGATTACTAAATATCAGTATATGTGTATTAAACTGACAATGCACATTCATTTGTATTTTTTCATGATCCCTTTTGAGCCCTTTGAAGTTTCTACGACAACGCTTTCAATAAAAAGTTTATATGCCCCCAGGGCATAACTTACAACTCTTGCCCAGAGGGCTGTGGGGGGAAGGGTTATCATCCTCAAAGACCTAATTTCCAAAACTTTAACTACGTTGAACAAAATGGCTATAAAAAAATTTTATTGGACGTGTTTGGGGAAAAGGTGGGCGTGAGAGGGGGGATAGTTGTCCTCAAATCACTTTCAACTATTAAAAAGGGTACTAGCACCCTGAATTTTCATTCGAATGAACCAGTTTTGATGTTTGGGGTAATGATGGGTGTGGGAGGGGGCTAGTTGCCCTCCGATCACTTTTGACTATTAAAAAGGGTACTAGCCCTTTGAATTTCCAATTGAAGGAGCCTGTTTTGATATTTCTATGACAACGCCATCTATAAAAACCTTATATGCCCCCAGGGCATAACTTAAAACCCTTGCCCTGAGGGTTGTGGGGGAGTGTCCTCCTAAAAAACATATTTTCTATTTTGAAATCAACTACTCTGAACAAAATGGCTATCTCAAAATTATGATTGGATGTGTTTGGAGGAGTGATGGTCTTGGGGGGGGGGGGTCTAGTTGCCCTCCAATCACTTTTGACTATTAAAAGGGTACTAGCCCTTTGAATTTCCAATCGAATGAGCATTTTTCAAGTTTCTATGACAACGCCATCTATAAAAAACCTTATATACCCCCAGGACATAACTTAAAACCCTTTCCTTGAGTGTTGTGGGGGAGTATCATCCTCCTTAAAAAGATATTTTCCATCTGGGAATCAAATAGCCTACGCTGAACAAAATGGCTATCTGAAAATTTAGATTGTATGTATTTGGAGGAATGATGGGCGTTGGGGGGGGGGCTAGTTTTCCGTAGAAAGAACTTTTCGAAGTTTCTACGACGGCTCCTTCGATACGAAGTGCCCGTGTATGGAGAAAAAAAACAAAAACACATTGTGCCCATATCGTTCTTTACTTAGGCAGCGCTAGCGCGCTGCTCATGATACACAATATATGTGAATTTTATAAATGTAAACCAAGGGCTCTAAAGGAGGCTTAGTGGACCATACTAAATATTTTCTTAAGATATACATTCATTAAATTTGGCTTAGTAAGAAGTTGTTTTATTTAATTTTCATTAAAAACAATGTTTGAAATTTTTAATTATTTTTAATGAAAATTAATCAGAGGATTAGTGACGATACCTCTATAAAAAATGTGCATTCACCTCTACCTCCTGGGTGGTGAGGAAAAGAGGTCGTTTTAAAAAATGATTTTCTTTGTCATTTTTCTAGGTTGAAGAAACATTAAGAAAAAAAAGAAGGCTGAAAAAGAGAACAAGGAGGTTTTCTAAAAAAAGAAACGAATCGGGAAGAGCTGTAACCAATCAGGAATCAAGTTGCACTATACTTTATCCTTTTAAAGACATAGGAAAAACCGAAGACGACGGTGACGGCAACGTTCTTCTTTTCTGAAGACACAATCGCGATGAAATTTCGTACGTCACCGCACTTGCCAGCAAGTTATTGTCTATTCCTGCGACTAGTGTGACCGCAGAAAGACTATTTTTGGTGGTAGGCCTGATAGTGAATATGATAGTGACTTAGGAAAGAAATGGCCTCAGTCCATACAGATCGGATAAGTTGATTTTCATTCACGATAACTATCGCCAAATCCCGCAATTCTAATATACTTCTGATGTTCGCCTGAAGGAATTTTTTTTTCGACACACTAATATTCAAAGATAAATGATGAATTTTGTGATACGGTATTTGAAGTTTTGTATATAGTAATTTTTGAGGAATAAAAATAATACTAATTTTGATTATTAATTCTGTTAGAAAAACAGCTCTTAGATATTTCAACTATTCTGCAAGGATTCTGAAATGCCACAGCCATTTCTTTTTTACCAGATTTCTACTTCTCTTGCTGAATAATGAAGAAGACATCCAGCCAGCGACTCGCAAAGTTTCTACCTCATGAATAGGTAGAATATCTTGTAAACAAAAATTGGATTTGAGGAAGACTAAAATCTATTCTATAAATCATATACAATAACTTTCTATATAAACCTTATATGCCCCCAGGGCATAATTTACAACCCTTGCACTGAGGGCTCTGAGGGGTTTATAATCCTAAAAGACCTAATGTCCAGAACGTTCAATTACTTTGAACAAAATTGATATCTCAAAATTTTGATTGGATGTGTTTCGGAAAATGGTGTGCGTGAGAGGGGCGTTAGTCGCTATCCAATCACTTTCAACTATTAAAAAAGGCACTAGCCCTTTCAATTTCCAATTAAATGAGCCCTTGAAGTTTCTACGAAAACGCTTTCTATCAAAACTTTATATGCCCCCAGGGCATAACTTACAACCCTTGCACTAAGGGCTCTGAGGGGGTTATAATTCTGTAAGACCTAATTTCCAGAACTTTCAACTACGTTGAACAAAATGGATATCTCAAAATTTTGATTGGATATGTTTGGCAAAACGGTGGGCCTGAGAGGAGCGTTAGTCGCTATCCAATCACTTTCAACTATTAAAAAAAGCACTGCCCCTTTCAATTTCCAATTGAATGAGCCCTTTTGAAGTTTCTACGACAACGCTTTCAATAAAAACTTTACATGCCCCCTGGGAATAACTTACAACCCTTGCACTAAGGGCTCCTAAATTTTAAATCCTAAAAGACCTAATTTCCAGAACTTTCAACTACGTTGAACAAAATGGATATCTCAAAATTTTGATTGGATATTTTTGGCAAAACGGTGGGTGTAAGAGGGGCGTTAGTCACTATGCAATCACTTTCAACTTTTAAAAAATACACTAGCCCTTTCAATTTCCAATTGAATGAGCCCTTTTGAAGTTTCTACGACAGCACTTTCAATAAAAACTTTATATGGCCCCAGTGCATAACTTACAACCCTTGCCCTGAGGGCTGTGGGGGGGAGGGGTAGTCATTCTTAGAGACCTAATTTCCAAAACTTACAACTACGTTGAATAAAATGGCTATCTAACAATTTTGATTGGATGTGTTTGGGGAAAAGGTGGGCGTGAGAGGGGGGTTAGTTGCCCTGAAATCACTTTTGACTATTAAAAAGTGCACTAGCCCTTTGAATTTCGAATTGAATGAGCCCTTCTTCAATTTTCTACGACAAAGATTTCAATAAAAACCTTACACGCCCCCATGCCATGGCTTATAACCCTTACTCTGAAGACTCGTGGGGGGGGGGGGGAGTTTCCTGCTCAATGGTATAATTTTCTGAACTTTGAACGTCGTGGGACAAATTGGCTATCTCAAAATTTTTATTGGATGTTTTTGGGGAAATGGTCGGCGTGGAAGGGGTGTTAGTTGCCTTCCAATGACTTTCAACTATTAAAAAGGGCACTAGCCATTTCAATTTCCAATGGAATGAGCTCTTTTTGAAGTTTATACGACAACGCATTCTATTAAAACCTTATATGCCCACAGGGCATAACTTACAACCCTTGCCTCGAGGGTTGTGGGGGAGTGTCCTCCTCAAAAACCTATTTTCTATCTGGTAATCAACTACGCTGAACAAAATGGCTATCTCAAAATTTAAATTGAATGTGTTTGGGGGAATGATGTGCGTGGGGGCGGCAAGTTGCCTTCTAATCACTTTCGACTATTAAAAAGAGCACTAGCCCTTCCAATTTCTAATTACACGGGCCTTTTTTGAGTTTTATACGTCGCTGTATTCAATATAAACCGAACATGCCTCCAGAGCATAACTTACCACCCATTCCCTGAAGGCCATAGGACAGTTTACTCCTTAAAATCTTAATTTATCTCAGGAAATTTACAGCGCTGAACAAAATGGCTATCTCCAAATTTTGATTGGACGTCTTCGGAGAAATGGTGGGTGTGAAAGGGGTGTTTGTTGGCCTCCAATCACTTTCGACTATTAAAAGGGCACACTCCACTCCGATTTCCAATTGAATGAGCCCTTTTCGAAGTTTCTACGACAACTTTTTCGATACGAAATGCCATGCTCTAAAGGAAAAGAAAATAATAAATAGTACATTGTGCCAACATCGCTCTTATATGCCCTCAGGGCATAACTTAAAACCCTTGCCCCGAGGGTTGTTGGGGAGTGTCCTCCTCAAAAACATATTTTCTATCATGAAATCAACTACGCTGAACAAAATGGCTATCTCAAAATTTTGATTGGATGTGTTTGGGGGAATAATGGGCGTGGGGGAGACAAGTTACCCTCCAATCACTTTTGACTATTAAAAACGAACTAGCCCTTAGAATTTCCAATCGAATGAGCCTTTTTTGAAGTTTCTACGACAACGCCTTCTATGAAAACCTGATATGCTCCCAGGGCATAACTTAAAACCCTTGCTCCGAGGGTTGTGGGGGAGTGTCCTCCTCAAAAACATATTTTCTATCTGGAAATCAACTACGCTGAACAAAATAGCTATCTCAAAATTTTGACTGGATGTGCATATGCACCCAGGGCATAAATTACAACCCTTACCCTAAGGTCTGTTAGGATGACTGTCATCCTCTGAGACCAAATTTCCAGAACTTTCAACTACGTTAAACAACATGGCTATCTCAAAATTTTGATTGGAAGGGTTTGGGGAAATGGTGGGCGTGAGAGGGGTGGTAGTCACATTCCAATCACTTTCAACTATTAAAATGGCTCTAGTTCTTTCAATTTCCAATCAAATGAGCCGTTTTGAAGTTTCTACGACGAAAATTTCAATAAAAATCTTATTTACCCCCAGGCCATAACTTACAAGCCTTGCCCTGAGTGCTGGAGGGAGGCGTTGCCATCCTTAAAGACCTAATTTCCCAAACTTTCAACTACGTTGAATAAAATGGCTATCTAAAATATGGATTGGATGTGTTTGTAGAAGAGATGGACGTGAGAGGGGTGTTAGTTGCCTTCAAATCACTTTCGACTATTAAAAAGGGCACTAGCCCTTTGATTTTCCAATCGAACGAGCCCTTTTTCAAGTTTCTACGACAAAAATTTCAATAAAAACCTTATATGTGGGCGTGAGAGGGGTGTTATTCGCTCTCCAATAGCTTTCATCTGTCAAAAAAGCCACTAGCCCTTTCAATTTCCAATCGAATGAGCCCTTTTGAAGTTTCAACGCTTTCAATTAAAAACCTTATACGCCCCCAGGGCATAACTTACATCCCTTGCCCTGAGGGCTGTGGGAAGGGGGGGGGGGCTGTTATCCTCAAAGACCTAGTTACCTGAACTTAAAACTACGTTGAATCAAATGGCTATCTCAAAGTTTTGATTCGATGTGTTTGGGGAAAGGTGGGCGTCAGAGGCGGGTTAGTTGCCCTCCAATCATTTTCGACTAATGAAAAGGGCACTAGCCCTTTGAATTTCGAATGAGCCTTTTTTAAAGCTTCTATGACAACACCTTCTATAAAAAACCTTATATGGCCCCAGGGCATAACTTACAACCCTTGCCCTAGGGGCTGTGGGGGGGGCTGTCCTTAAGAACATAATTTCTATCCGGAAATCAACTATGCTGAACAAAATGGCTATCTCAAAATTTTGATTGGGCATGTTTTTGGAAATGGTGGGCGTGGAAGGTGTGTTAGTCGGCTTCCAATCGCTTTGGAATATTAAAAAGGGCACAAGCCACTCCAATTTCCAATTAAATGAGCGCTTTTCGAAGTTTTTACGACAACTTCTTCGATATGAAGTGCCCTGTTCTAAAGGAAAAAAATTAATAAATAATACATTGTGCTATCGTTCTTATATACCCCCAGAGCATAAATTAAAACCCTTCACCTGAGGGTTTGGGGGGAGTGTCCTCCTCTTTACTTAGTCCCCGTTTCTTGTCTCGTTATCGAGTGGCGCCGTTCATTACTTAGGCAGCGCGATCGCGCTGCCTATGATTTATACAAGTTTCTATATAAACCCCATATGCCCCATATGCCCATATTCATTTTGTTCAACTACGTTGAACAAAATGGATATCTCGAAATTTTGATTGAATGTGTTTTGGAAAATGGTGGGCGTGAGAGGGGCGTTAGTCTTTATCCAATCACTTTCAACTATTAAAAAAGGCACTAGCCCTTTAAATTTCCAATTGAATGAGCCCTTTTAAAGTTTTTACGACAACGGTAAAAACTTTATATGCCCCCAGGGCATAACTTACAACCCTTGCCCTGAGGGCTTCGGGGGGAGGGGCTGTCATCCTCAATGATCCAATTCCCACAACTTTCGACTACGTTGAACAAAATAGTTATCACAAATTTTTTAGTGGACGTTTGTGGGGGAATGATGGGCGCGGGGGGACTAGTTGCCCTCCAATGACTTTCGACTATTAAAAAGGGCACTAGCCCTGTGAATTTCCAATCGAATGAGCCCTTTTTGAATTTTCTACGAAAACACCTTCTATAAAAACCTTATATGCCCCCAGGGCATAACTTAAAACCCTTGCCCTGAGGGTTGTGGGGGAGTGTCTTCCTCAAAAATATATTTTCTATCTGGAAATCAACTACGCTGAACCAAATGGCTATCTCAAAATTTTTATTGGAGAGTTTTCAGGAATGACGGGCGTGGGGGGCTAGGTGCCCTCAAATCACTTTCGACTATTAAAAAGGGCGCTAGCCCTTTGAATTTCCAATCGAATGAGCCTTTTTTTAAGTTTCTACGACAACGCCTTCTATAAAAATCATATATGCCCCCAGGGTATAACTTAAAACCCTTGCCCTGATGGCTCTGGGGGTGTGTCGTCCTCTAAAACATATTTTATATCAGGAAATCGACTATGCTGAACAAAATGGCAATCTCAAAATTTTGATTGGATGTGTTTGGGAAATGATGAGTGTGGGGGGGCTAGTTGCCCTCCAATCACTTTCGACTATTAAAAAGGACACAAACCACTCCAATTTCCAATTGAATGAGCCCTTTTCAAAGTTTCTACGACAACTTTTTCGATACGAAGTGCTCTGCTCTAAAGGAAAAAAAATAATAAATAATACATTGTGCCAACATCGCTCTTATATGCCCTCAGGGCATAACTTAAAACCCTTGCCCCAAGGGTTGTTGGGGAGTGTCCTCCTCAAAAACATATTTTCTCTCATGAAATCAACTACGCTGAACAAAATGGCTATCTCAAAATTTTGATTTGATGTGTTTGGGGGAATAATGGGCGTGGGGGGGGAGACTAGTTACCCTCCAATTACTTTTGACTATTAAAAACGAACTAGCCCTTAGAATTTCCAATCGAATGAGCCTTTTTTGAAGTTTCTACGACAACACCTTCTTTAAAAACCTGATATGCTCCCAGGGCATAACTTAAAACCCTTGCCCCGAGGGTTGTGGGGGAGTGTCCTCCTCAAAAACATATTTTCTATCTGGAAATCAGCTACGCTGAACAAAATAGCTCTCTTAAAAATTTTGACTGGATGTGTTTGGGGGAACGATGGACGTGGAGGAGGGGGGGCTAGTTGCCCTCTGCTCACTTTCGACTATTAATAAGGGCACTAGCCACTCCAAGTTTCAATTGAATGAGCCATTTTCAAAGTTTCTACGACAACTCCTTCTATACGAAGTGCCCGGGCATGGAAAAAACACATTGTGCCCACGTCGTTCTTTACTTAGACAGCGCTATTGCGCTGCCTATGAAATGTCAAGCCTTCCAACCACTTTCGACTATTAAAAAGGGCACTAGGCATTTTGATTTCCAATCGAATGAACCTTTTTGGAAACGACAACACTTTCTATAAACACCTTATATGCACCCAGGGCATAAATTACAACCCTTACCCTAAGGTCTGTTAGGATGACTGTCATCCTCTGAGACCAAATTTCCAGAACTTTCAACTACGTTAAACAACATGGCTATCTCAAAATTTTGATTGGAAGTGTTTGGGGAAATGGTGGGCGTGAGAGGGGCGGTAGTCGCATTCCAATCACTTTCAACTATTAAAATGGCCCTAGTTTTTTCAATTTCCAATCAAATGAGCCGTTTTGAAGTTTCTACGACGAAACTTTCAATAAAAATCTTATTTACCCCCAGGCCATAACTTACAAGCCTTGCCCTGAGTGCTGGAGGGAGGCGTTGCCATCCTTAAAGACCTAATTTCCAAAACTTTCAACTACGTTGAATAAAATGGCTATCTAAAATATGGATTGGATGTGTTTGTAGAAGAGATGGACGTGAGAGGGGTGTTAGTTGCCTTCAAATCGCTTTCGACTATTAAAAAGGGCACTAGCCCTTTGATTTTCCAATCAAATAAGCCCTTTTTCAAGTTTCTACGACAAAAATTTCAATAAAAACCTTATATGTGGGCGTGAGAGGGGTGTTATTCGCTCTCCAATAACTTTCATCTGTTAAAAAAGCCACTAGCCCTTTCAATTTCCAATCGAATGAGCCCTTTTGAAGTTTATACGCTTTCAATTAAAAACCTTTTACGCCCCCAGGGCATAATTTACATCCCTTGCCCTGAGGGCTGTGGGAGGGGGGGGGGTTGTCATCCTCAAAGACCTAGTTTCCTGAACTTAAAACTACGTTGAATCAAATAACTATCTCAAAGTTTTGATTCGATGTGTTTGGGGAAAGTTGGGCGTCAGAGGCGGGTTATTTGCCCTCCAATCATTTTCGACTAATGAAAAGGGCACTAGCCCTTTGAATTTCGAATGAGCCTTTTTTAAAGCTTCTATGACAACACCTTCTATAAAAAACCTTATATGCCCCCGGGCATAACTTACAACCCTTGCCCTAGGGGCTGTGGGGGGGCTGTCCTTAAGAACATAATTTCTATCTGGAAATCAACTATGCTGAACAAAATGGCTATCTCAAAATTTTGATTGGGTATGTTTTTGGAAATGGTGGGTGTGGAAGGGGTGTCAGTCGCCTTCCAATCACTTTCGAATATTGAAAAGGGCACAAGCCACTCCAATTACCAATTAAATGAGCACTTTTCGAAGTTTCTACAACAACTTCTTCGATACGAAGTGCCCTGCTCTAAAGGAAAAAAATAATAAATAATACCTTGTGCTATCGTTCTTATGTACCCCCAGAGCATGTCCAATCGAATGAGCCTGTTTTGAAGTTTCTACGACAACGCCTTCAATAAAAATCTTATATGCCCCCAGGGTATAATTTAAAACCCTTGCCCTGATGGCTCTGGGGGTGTGTCGTCCTCTAAAACATATTTTCTATCAGGAAATCGACTATGCTGAACAAAATGGCAATCTCAAAATTTTGATTGGATGTGTTTGGCAAATGATGGGTGTGGGGGGGCTAGTTGCCCTCCAATCACTTTCGAGTATTAAAAAGGGCACTAGCCCTTTGAATTTCCAATCGAATCAAGCCTTTTTTTAAGTTTCTACGACAACGCCTTCCATAAAAATCTTATATGCCCCCAGGGCATAATTTAAAACCCTCGCCCTGATGGCTCTGGGGGTGTGTCGTCCTCTAAAACATATTTTCTATCTGGAAATCAACTACGCTGAACAAAACGGCTATCTCAAAGTTTTGATTGGATTGTTTGGGGGAATGATGGGCGTTGGGGGGGGGGCTAGCTATTCTAAATTCACTTTCAACTATTAAAAAGGGTACTAGCCCTTCGATTTTCCAACCCAATGAGCCTGTTTTGAAGTTTCTACAACAACGCCTTCTATAAAAACCTTATATGCCCCAAGAGCATAACTTAAAACCTTTGCCCTGAGGGTTGTGGGGGAGTATCCTCCTCAATAACATATTTTCTATTTGAAAATCAACTATGCTGAACAAAATGGCTATCTCAAAATTTTGATTGGATGTGTTTAGGAGAATGATGGGCGTGAGGGGGGGCTACTTGCCCTCCAATCACTTTCGACTACTAAAAAGGGCACTAGCCCCTTGAATTTCCAATCGAAACAGCCTTTTTTGAAGTTTCTACGACAGCGCCTTCCATAAAAACCTTATATTCCCCCAGGACATAACTTAAAACCCTTGCCCGGAGGGTTTTGGGGGAGTGTCCTCCTCAAAAACATATTTTCTATCTGGAAATCAACTACGCTGAACAAAATTGCTATCTCAAAAATTTGATTGGATGAGTTTGGGGGAATGATGGGCAGGGGGGCTAGTTGCCCTACAATCACTTTCAACTATTAAAAACGGTACTAGCCCTTCGGATTTCCAATCCAATGAGCCTGTTTTGAGGTTTCTACGAAAATGCCATCTATAAAAACCTTATATGCCCCCAGGGCATAACTTAAAACCCTTGCCCTGAGGGTTGTGGGGGAGTTTCCTTCTCAAAAACAGATTCTCTATCTGGAAATCAACTACGCTGAAAAAAAATGGCTATCTCAAAATTTTTATTGGATGTGTTTGGGGGAATGATGAGAGTGGGTTGTGGGCTTAGTTTCCCTCTAATCACTTTCGACTATTAAAAAGAGCACTAGAACTCTCAATTTTCAATCGAATGAGCCCCTTTTGAAGAATCTACGACGACCCCTTCCATATGAAGTGCCCTGCTCTAAAGGAAAAAATAATAAATAGTACAGTGTGCCTACACCGTTCTTATATGATCTCAGGGCATAACTTAAAACCATTGCCCCCAGGGTTGTGGGGGAGTGACCTCCTCAAAAACGTATTTTCTATCTGGAAATCAGCCACGCTGAACAAAATGGCTATCTCAAAATTTTGATTGGATATGTTTTGGGAAATAATGGGCTTGGGGGGAGGCTAGTTGCCCTCCAATCACTTTCGACTATTAAAAAGAGCACTAGCCACTCTAATTTCCAATCGAATGAGCCCTTTTTGAAGTTTCTATGACAACTCCTTCGATACGAAGTGCCCGAGTCTGGAGGGAAAAAAAACACATTGTGCCCACATCGTTCACAAATTGTAACAAATTCTATTAGTAAACCCTTCTTTGTCTCAAGGCTGGGGATCAAAGTTGAAACGGTAAGGACATTTTTTTGGGGGGAGGGGATAAGAAAACTTTTAATATTGTGTTCAGGAAAATTGGGGGAAATATTTTTTCCCAAGCTCAAAGATGAATATACGCTAATGTATTGTCTTCTGGTGCAAGTTCTTTCGCGTTTTAAATATTACCCTTTACTAAATACCAACTGAAAATGCTTACTTTCAATGTCAGTATGTATATGTGTCCAGTGTACTGAAACTGCTAATCTTTTGACAGCTAACAAGAGCAGAAACTGGAAGAAAAATCTGACAACCATGTTTTTTGCAGTATCATCCCTTATAAAAAATCTTGTCTTGCTGAAAGAAAAGAGAGAAATCTCAAGGTCAAGATTCGGGAAAAACTTGTCCATAGAGAAATGAGGTAGATGCATCCTTGAACATTTGATTTGTGACTTAGGGAATTTGAAATGTAATTATCATTGAAACAAATTACTTTTACGAGTCGGCTACATATTGCAAAAAGGTTTAAAAACAAAAATTTTAGCTACTTATTAAGTTTTCAGTTTTAAAGAAGAAGGCATGATAGCCATCAAACCATTTAATAATGTCAAATTTTGTTTGGATTGAGAAAATGCGTAGGTTATTTATATTACATGATTATCGTTTCATAGTTGAGTATTTAACATAATTTCAACATTTTATAGTTTACAATTATTTGCGCCTCGAATTGTTAAACTACCATTTTCTTAACATTAATTTAATTACCATAAAAATAAAAAAAAATAAGGTCTTAAGACCCGTCAATTGAAGCTGAATAAAGAATATCATAATTTATATTAAGAATTGAAAAGTGGTCAAATCATATTCTTAAGTTATGAAAGTCAATATTGTATAAATATGCATCGTATTTAGTTTAATTGAAAAGTTAATTTGTTTAATAATATTGTGTTTAATTGTAAGTAAGTAAATATTGTATATATGAGTAGGCCAAATTTTAAACATGATGGAGTGCCTCCGAAACCGCCTATCACCAATGCAATCTTATGGTTTTGAAAAAAATGATCCCATAAGATCGTATATTTTCTTTTTGTTCACCTGTTTCTTATTATTCAACTCCTCTTCACCCCTCTCCGAAAATAAAATCTCACATGTATGCCTGTGGACCTGAAAACCAATTGTTTTTCTTTTTTTTTTTTTCCAGAAAATGGTAACACCTTCTTATTCAAAAGAGAGCTTGCGAAAAGCGGTGAACTTGTCTTTTTCTCTCTCTTTTTTATAACTAAATACAAATTATCAGTTCCAGATTAAGTGTTCCTGCAACAAACAAAAATAAAGATATTAGTAGTAAAGAACAATTGGATATCACTTATTAACTATTTATTTTAAAAAAAACTTTCCGAAAAATAAGTTTTTCAAAGAAAAGTAAAGACCATTTTAAACTAAGGCTCAGCAGATACAAATACCTGTTAAAATTCAAACTCGAAATGACCAGAAATTACTATTAAACAATAAATGAAACTCAAAACGAACAGAAATTAAATAGACAATCATAGCAAAAAACATATAAGAAGTAATAATATAAATGAATAAATAGATCTTAAAGCAAGTAATGCTTAGATTGAATATGTAAATCAAGCTTAAAACGAACAGAAATTAAATAAACAATCAATGCAACCAAACATACAATAGATATTAATGTAAATTAATCAATAAATCTTAAAACGAGTGAAACTTAAATTGAATATGAAAATCAAGCTTGAAACGAACAAAAATCACTACAAACAAGAGTTTGGATATCACCTCCTTCTCTCACTGTAAAATTCTAAAACCTATTGCGTCACTGGTGATTTACTGAAAACCAATTTTATGAAAAATATTTTCTTTTGTGGTTAATATTGATAATAAACATTAAAATTATAGTAAAATTTTGAACTGATGAGGTTTCAGCAATTAATATCATTATATATCAAATATTCAGTTTAATTTATTAGCTCTTTCTAAAGTTGTTCAAGACGAATATAGTTGTACTACAAACAAGTGTTTGGATACTGACTCCTTCCTTAACTGTAAATAAAAACCAAAAGCCTACTGCGTCATAGGCGCTTAACTGAAAACGAATCATATTACAAATATTTTCTTTCCCAATTCTTACAGCATTGAATACAGTGAAATAAATTCTTGAACAGATGGATCTTTCAACAATTAATATCACTATGCATCAAATATTCAATTTGATGTTGTTTATACTTTCAAATACTGTTCAAGACGTATATAGTTTTCAGTAAAGCGCCAATGACGCAGTAGGTTTTAGAATTTTACAGTGAGAGAAGGAGGCGATACCCAAACTCTTGTTTGTAGTGATTTGTGTTCGTTTCAAGCTTGATTACTACTACTACTGCTACTACTACTACTACTACTAACAACTCACCGCAGCACCAAGCCACCTGAGGCCAACACAGCTACGCACGCTCCTCCTCCATCCCAATCTATTCATAGCCTCCCTTTTTACTCCCGCCCATGAAGTTCCCATTTTCTTTAAAGCTTTCTTTGTGACGTCCTCCCACCCCAAACGAGGACGACCTACTTTCCGTTTAGTCCTAGATGGATGGCCGAAAAAAACAATCTTCGGCAATCTGTCATCCTTCATCCGCACAACGTGCCCTAGCCACCTCAACCTTTCTTTCATTATAACCCTAGAGAGCGGTATTGAACCCATTTTTTCGTATAACCTATTGTTTGAAATACGGTCAGTCAACCAGGTACCAAGAATAATCCTTAAGCTATTTCTCTGGAGAACATCTAGCAAATCTTCATCCACTTTTCGGAGCGCCCATGCTTCAGAGCCAAATTTGACCACTGCGATCCCTGTACCCTCCAATCTTCTATTTTTAGATTGCAGATTTATCTTCCTATTCTTCTAAACTTTTTTTAACTGTGAAACAACACCATGAGCCTTGGCTTTTCTACTTTTGATATCTTCACTGCTCCCACCATCTTTACTAATAATACTACCAAGGTAAGTGAAGCTGTCCACCTGATCAATCTTTTCATTACCCAAGTTCACCTTTTCATCTTCACTTATTTCTAGCCTTAGTGACATAGTCTTCTTAACATTAATTTTCAACCCTATTCTAGCACCCTGAACTCGCGAAACCTCTAAAACTTCATTCATTTTGCTCACACTTTCAACTAGGATGCTTAAATCATCAGCATAATCTAAGTCCGGGAGAATTTTCCTCCCCATTTGATTCCGTGGTCTGCCATTGCCTTTTCTGTGCTCCTTAAGACAAAGTCCATCAAAATAATCCATATAAAGGGGAATAGAACACAACCCTGCTTAACTCCTAATTTAACACAAAACCAGCTGCTAACCTTATTTCCTACCTTAACCGCGTCAGTGTTATTCTCGTACACAGCCCTAATCACTTTAATGTATTTCTCTGGTATACCATACAAGGATAAAACCTTTACTTAGGACCAAAGGTGTTATAAAACTCTGGCACTTCTCAATTATTAACCTAAGAGTGAAAATTTGGTCGACACAATTACTCGTTTTATGTTTTTGCTATGATTGTCTATTTAATTTCTGTTCGTTTTTGGGTTTGATTTATTCTTTAATAGTAATTTCTGGTCGTTTTGAGTTTGAATTTTAACAGGTATTTGTATCTGCTGAGCCTAAGTTTAAAATGGCCTTTAATTTTCTTTGAGAAACTTATTTTTCAGAAAGTGTTTTTTAAATTAATTTTTGTTCGTTTTTGATTGCAAAAAGATTCAAGTTTTTAAAAATTCCTTATTTCAAAATCAAACTTTAAAAAAAAATCCAATGTTCATCGAAGTATCAAAACTGGTATCAAAGTAACAATATCAAAGTGAAAAAAGTGGTTTGTTTCAACCTCGGAGTTTTTATTATCTGATATTTGAACTATTTTTAACAAAATGGCTATCTCAAATTTTATCGGATGGATTTGGGGAAAACGGGCGTGAGGGAGGCTAATTAACCTTCGGTCTCTTTTGACTCTTTAAAAGTGAACTAGAATTTTCTATTTTCAATCAAATGACCTCTCTTTGAAGTATATACGAGCATCCCTTCTATAAGAACCATATATATCCCCAGAGTATAACTTACAACGCCTTTCTTTGGGCCCTGGGGGTTTTTGTCGACCCCGGAGTTTTAATATCTGATGGGTTGAACTATTTTTTACAAAATAGTTACCTCAAATTTTTATCGGATGGATTCATCCATCCGATAAACCCAAAGGCGTGGAGGGCGGAAGGGACTAGGTGCCCTCCGATCCTTTTTCACTCTCAGAAAATGAATTACAACTTTGATTTTCCATCCAAATGAACCCTCTCTGAAGTTTATACGAGCATCCCTTTCATAAGAACCACATACGACCCCAGGACTTAGCTTACAGTGCCTGCCCCCGGGTCCTTGGAGGTTGTGTCGACTCCGGAGTTTTTGTTATCTGACCTTTGAACTATTTTGAAAAAATGGCTCTCTAAAAGTTCTTATCGGATGGGTATGAGGAAAATAGGGTGTCAAGAGGGGGGCTAGTTGCCTCTGATCTCTTTTTACTCTTAAAATGTGAACGAGAACTTTTAATTTCCAGTCAAATGAGCCCTCTCCGAAGTTTATACGAGCATACCTTCCATAAGAGCCATATATGCCCCCAGAGCAATACTCACAACGCCCGCCCCGGGCCCTGGATGGGGGGGGTGTTTCGACACAGAGGTTTTCTTATCTGACCTTTGAACTATTTTTAACGAAATGGCTATACGTAAAGGAGTAATTGTTATATGAACTTTGAACTATTTTTAACAAAACGAATACCTCAAATTTTTATCATATGTATTTGCCGAAAAAGGGCTTGGGGGCTAGCTGCCCTCCGATCACTTTTGACTCTTAAAAAGGGCACTAGAACTCTCGACTTCCAGTCGAACGAGCCCTCTTTAAAGTTTATACGACGACCCCTTCTATATGAAGTGAATCTGGGAAAAAATAAATGGGGTGTGGGGCGAAGCTAGCTGCCCTCCAATCACTTTTGACTCTTAAAAAGTGAATTACAAATTTCAATTTCCAATCAAATGAGCCTTCTATGAATTTTATACGAGCAGCCCCTCCATAACAGCCATATATGCCCCCGGGGCATAACTTACAACGCCTACCCTCGGGCCCTGGGGGGCAGTGTCGACACCGGAGATTTTTTTATCTGAATTTTGAACTTTTTTTTAACAAAATATCTATCTCAAACTTTTTATCTGATGCATTTAGGGCGTGGAGGGGGGACTAGTTTCCCTCCGATCTCTTTTTACTCTTAAAAAGCGAACAAGAGCTTTCAATTTCCAATCAAATGAGCCCTCTGCGAAGTTTATACGAGCATCCCTTCCATAAGAACTATATATGCCCCTAGAGAATTACTCATAACGCCTGCCTCCGGGCCCTGGGGGGCTGCGTCGACACAGGAATCTTCTTATCTGACCTTTGAACTATTTTTGATGAAATCGCTTTTAGAAAAATTTTATCAGATGGGCTTGGGGAAATAAGGGTGTGTCTGGGGGGGAGATAGTTGCCCTCGGATATCTTTTGACTCATAAAGATTGAACTAGAACTTTCAATTTCCAATCAAATGAGCCCTCTCTGAAGTTTATACGAGCATCCCTTTCATAAAAACCATATACGTCCCCAGGACAACACTTACAACGCCTATGCCTCGGGTCCTGGGGGGAGTTGTGTTGACACCGGAGTTTTTGATATCTAATTTTTGAACAATTTCCAAAACACTGGCTATCTCAAAATTTGTAGTGCATGGGTTCGGGGAAAAAAGGGCGTGGGGGGGCGCTAGTTGCCCTTAACTCTCTTGAATTAAAAAATGAACTAAAACTTTCAATATCCAATCGAAATGAGCCCTCTATGAAGTTTATACGAGCATCCCTTTCATAATAAACATACATGCTCTTAAGGCATAATTTAGAACACCTTCCCCTGGGCCCTGGGGATTGTATTGACACCGGAGTTTTTCTTATTCAACCTTTGAACTATTTTTAACAAACTGTATATCTCAAAATTTTCATCAGATGGGTTTGGAAAATAAGGCGTGGGGGGGGGCTAGCTGCAATCGGATTTCTTTTGACTATTAAAAGGTGAGCTCGGACTTTCAATTCTCATTCAAAAGAGCCCTCTCTGAAGTTTATACGAGAATCTCTTTCATAAGAACCATATATACCCCAGGGAATAACTTAAAACGCCTGTCACCGAGTCCTGGGGGTTTGTGACGACACCCGAGTTTTTGTTATCTGACTTTTGAGCAATTTTTAACTTAATGGCTGGTGCAAAATTTTTATTGGATGCATTTGGGGAAAAAGGGGCGTGGGGGCTGCTAGTTGCCCTCCAATCTCTTTTGACTATAAAAACCTAAGCTCTAGCCCTAGGGGGCTGTGTCAACCCCGGAGGTCAGTAGTAAGGCATCAATTGACGCTGATTACAAATGTACTTACACAAGCCTGAGGCATGAATATGCGTGTAGTTTAACCGGTACATTGACTTACCAGGGTCAGTCACCTATTAATACGAACGGTACTTGCCTTACCAGACGGGTTTCTAAGGTAACCCCCACGTTTTGGAACTAGGAGCGAGATTGTGTGATGCAATCTGACTGGTTTCGTTTCACGGGTTTAATAATAGAACGACTAATGTTTTTGAAAAGGGTAATTACTTCTAAGTTCAATAACCAAATTAAACTTCCGATGGTTAAGAAAGCGGAACGGGTAATTAAAGTATGAGGAATGGGATGCTATAATTCGAACGGTTTTAAGTTGAAAATTGTGACGTAAAAATAACTCTATTTGCGAATTTTTTGCGAAAAGGTATTTGTGTAAAGGTATTGCGTTGGTTAAGAAAGCGTAACGGGTAATTAAAGTATGAGGAATGGGATGCTATAATTAGAATGGTTTTAAGTTGAAAATTGTGACATAAAAATAACTCTATTTGCGATTTTTTTGCGAAAAGGTATTTGCGTAAATGTATTGCGTTGGTTAAGAAAGCGTAGCGGGTAATGAAAGTATGAGGAATGGGATGCTATAATTAGAATGGTTTTAAGTTGAAAATTGTGACGTAAAAATAACTCTATTTGCGAATTTTTTGCGAAAAGGTATTTGCGTAAAGTTATTGCGTTGGTTAAGAATGCCTCACGGGTAATTAAAGAATGAGTAATGGGATGCTTGCATCAACAATACAAAGAATATGCTCAGATACTTAATAGATTTGACGCCTACAAGAGACACTGGTAAAAGATATTCAATAGCTTAATTGAAAAGTAACGATAGAATGACATTGTTACTTGACCTAGCTTTACCTCTCCGATGTGGTCTGTATAATACACAAGTAACGTTTGAAAAGTATTGTCAATTTAAAATAGGATCTAACGTTCCCTTTGTTCCCCCATTTCTGAGGGGCAGGGGAGGGTAGGAGAGGGGGAGGGGGAGTCAATTTTGGAGGTAACACATTCTAAATGAGAAATCGTAAAATACCCGAGACAATGAACAAGTCCCAATATGGCAAGTATTTAGTTAATATAATGCTTGGAAGAGAAATTAAGTTTTGAGAGGGGTGTAAAAATGGTACTTATTTAACATTCCGGTAAACATACGACTAGAAATGCCTCAGGAGAAATAGACTATTGCTTCTTACTGAACTAATCAATATTCCTTGACAAATATTTTTTTTATTTTTACTTTATTGCTATTATTCAAAACATTGCATTGTGTATGCCACACCAAACTAGCGAATATTTATAGGGGCTTCTTATATTTTCATTTTTTTTTAAGTGTAATTAATAAAATAAAAAAAATGATGAAATTTGGATTTGGCTAAACTCTTTTTTGACTACTTTATATGAAGTGAGGGGGGTGGGGGTAAGTATTTAGTTAAAATAAAGCTAGGAAGTGGGAAATTAAGTTTTGAGGGAGGTGTAAAAATGCTACTTATTTAATACTCCGTTAAACATTTGACTTGAAATGCTTACCAAAGACTATTTATATTCTTGGCACTTTTCGTTCCCCCAAATTTTCGAAGCGGGTGTTTACAACAAAGGGGGAAAATAGCCCAACCAAATAGTATGTATATTCTTGTCACATTTCGTTCCCCCAATTTTTCAATGCGGGTGTTTACAACTAAGGGGAAACTGGCCCGACCAAAGAGTATTTATATTCTTGTCACTTTTCGTTCCCCCAATTTTTCAAAGTGGGGTTTTACAACTAAGAGGAATGGCAGAAAGATGTATTAGCGAAGTTATAGTGGAGGACGAGTTGCTAGCGAAAAACCCGTGTGGATGAGTTGAAATAAAAATTTTAATGAGAAATGACTGAAAAGTGTTTTGGGGGAGACGGGTTGATTGGGAGAAGGATGTATTAGTGAAGTTATAGTGGAGGACGAGCTGCTAACGAAAAACCCTTGTGGAGTATTTGAAATAATTTTTTTTTTAACGATACATTTCTAAAAGTGTTTGATGGGCGGTATGTTAGCATAGGTATATTGGAGGGCGAGTTGCTAGCAAAAACAACGCGTGAATGATTGGAATAAAAAAAATTTTTAAAAAGAAATTACTTAAAAATGTTTTGGGGGAGATGGGTTGATAACCCCGAGGGAGTTGTTAACTCAGGTAATTTGTTATAAATTTGAAACAACATCAGTCTATGAAAATGACTAACGACGATAGAATGACATTGTGAGTTGACCCAGGCTTACCTCTCCAATTTCTGCTGGAACTAGCTTCAAATATTGACCCTAAAAGATTCATATTACCATGGTTACGAAGTGTTTATAGAATTGGTGGTCTTTAAAAAGACCGTTGGGTAGTCATGGGTGTGATGACTATTGTAAAAATTCATTATTGTTTGTCATCCACTCGGTATGATTCCAATCTATATCATGGATTTGTTTGTTCTTCTTCTTCCTAGGAAATCTCACACACATATTCAGGGAAGGAATATCTATTGGTACGCATTTGCTAAAAAATCGAACCTCGTCCTCTGGGTTGTGTATCTTACTCAGAAATACCTCACAACTAAAATCTTCCAAGTTGAATAATGGTATATCTGATTTGCATTTTTCGATCAAAAGTTTATCAGTGGGCACATTCCCTTTTGTGTACAGTGCTGTTATGCCAAAAAAACAGCATATCTCTCTAACTTCCTCCTGTACGTAGGATAAATCCTTCCCTTTGTTATAGGATGGAAGAATCATTCTATTATATAAACCTATTTTGTTTATAAAGTATAGTGTATTACGCCACTTGTCTTCATTGTACTCATACATATTATAGTTTATATACCAATGGTAACAAGAGACTTTTTGATGATTAGTATTCAACAGTAGAAACGCGCATTCAAAAATCACTCCACACACCGATTTCTTCACGCTAATGTATTCGCAATCAAAAACGCCATACATCTTTGAAGTTATATTGATAGAATGGAATATTCAAACTGTTTAAAGTTCCAAATTGAAACTACATTTTATACTAAAGAAACTGAATATATTAACATCTAAAACAAGACACACTGGTTTATATTTAATAAAAATTATTTTTATTATTAAGACCTCAAAATATTTATCTTCACGAATGACAAACTGTCATTATTTAGAAAACGATAATACAATAAATAAAAAAAAGTTTTTTCAACTGAAAGTAAGGAGCAAAATAAAAACTTAAAACTAAGAGAATTATTACGTATATGTAGGGGATTTCCCTCTCATAACCTCGCTCTTTGCACTAAAGTTTGAATTTTGTTCCAATTCCTTAAGAACGACTCCTAAAACACAAGGTTCGTTTAATTAGAACAATAAGAAGCTCTTTTAAAAGTACCAAGATTTTAGCGCAAAGAGTGAGGTGTTGAGGAGCGGTGCAATCTCATTCATATACGTAATAATTTTCGTTTGTTTTAAGTTCTAATGTTGCTCCTTACTTTCAGTTGGAAAATATGTTTTTTTAATTTAATTTTTATGTAATGATTTCTTCAAATATTATCAAGAGGATTTGTTTTTACACTGCTCACAGTGTAGAATGTGTTACTAAAATTTTGTTTCAAAAATTTTTTGACCTAAACTTGTTTTGTGCATTGCGCGTTTATGTTTTAGTAGAGCATCGTCGGTCGATAAAAAAAGTGTTGATAATTTTGTTGTATGCTTTCACATGTTATAAAACTGAACATAAGGGCGCCACTAATGAGAAGTGACCAAAAAGATTGGATGGTAACTACGCCACCTCTCACGCCTCTTTTTTCCGAAATCGGGCGGTCAAAATTTTGAGATTGCCGTTTTCTTCATCATTGTTGAAACGTCTAATAGATATGTCTTTGAATATAACATGAAACCCCCCTCACATCCCCAGGGGAAACATATTTAAGTATATGAAATTTGTCTATTCTTTACGCATAGTATTGGTTATTTGGAAGTATGTATACATTTTTTTTGGGGGGGGGTAGTGATTTCTCCGTGGAGGTGGGGCTAGATTTACTGGCATTATTTAGAAAACGATAATACAATAAATAAAAAAAGTTTTTTCAACTGAAAGTAAAGAGCAAAATTAAAACTTAAAACGAAGAGAATTATTACGTATATGAAGGGGATTTCCCTCTCATAACCTCGCTCTTTGCACTAAAGTTTGAATTTTGTTCCAATTCCTTAAGAACGACTCCTAAAACACTAGGTTCGTTTAATTAGAACAATAAGAAGCTCTTTTAAAAGTACCAAGATTTTAGCGCAAAGAGTGAGGTGTTGAGGAGCGGTGCAATCTCGTTCATATACGTAATAATTTTCATTTGTTTTAAGTTCTAATGTTGCTCCTTACTTTCAATTGGAAAAATATGTTTTTTTAATTTAATTTTTATGTAATGATTTCTTCAAATAATATCAAGAGGATTTGTTTTTACACTGCTCACAGTGTAGAATGTGTTACTAAAATTTTGTTTCAAAATATTTTTGGTCTATCGACCTAGTGGTACTAAAATATCGTAAGAGGGCACATTTGACTGGAAATTAAAAGTTCTAGTGCCATTTTTAAGTGACCAAAAAGATTGGATGGTAACTACGCCGGCTCTCACGCCTCTTACTGGCATTATTTAGAAAACGATAATACAATATATAAAAAATGTTTTTTCAACTGAAAGTAAGGAGCAAAATTAAAACTTAAAACGAAGAGAATTATTACGTATACGAAGGGGATTTCCCTCTCATAACCTCGCTCTTTACACTAAAGCTTGAATTTTGTTCCAATTAATTAAGAACGACTCCTAAAACACAAGGTTCGTTCAATTAGAACAATAAGAAGCTCTTTTAAAAGTACTAAGATTTTAGCGCAAAGAGTGAGGTGTTGAGGAGCGGTGCAATCTTATTCATATACACAATAATTTTCGTTTGTTTTAAGTTCTAATGTTGCTCCTTACTTTCAGTTGGAAAAATATATTTTTTTAATTTAATTTTTTTGTAATGATTTCTTCAAATAATATCAAGAGGATTTGTTTTAAGTCCTAATGTTGCTCCGTACTTTCAATTGGAAAAATATGTTTTTTTAATTTAATTTTTTTAATGTTTTTTTTTTAATGCTCACAGTGTAGAATGTGTTACTGAAATTTTGTTTCAAAATATTTTTGACCTTAACTTGTTTTGTGCATTGGGCGTTTATGTTTTAGTAGAGCATCATCGGTCGAAAAAAAAGTGTTGATAATTTTGTTGTATGGTTTCACATGTTATAAAACTGAACGTAAGGGCGCCACTAATGAGAAGTGACGAAAAAGATTGGATGGTAACTACGCCGCCTCTCACGCCTCTTTTTTCCGAAATCGCGCGGTCAAAATTTTGAGATTACCATTTTCTTCATCATTGTTGAAACGCCTAATAGCTATGTCTTTGAATATAACATGAAACCCCCCTACACACCCCCAACTCACACCTGATAACCTCGTTCTGTGCACTAAAGTTTGAATTTTGTTCCAATTCCTTAAGAACGACTCCTGAAACACAAGGTTCGTTTAATTAGAACAATAAGAAGCTCTTTTAAAAGTACCAAGATTTTAGCGCAAAGAGTGAGGTGTTGAGGAGCGGTGCAATCTCGTTCATATACGTAATAATTTTCATTTGTTTTAAGTTCTAATGTTGCTCCTTACTTTCAATGGGAAAAATATGTTTTTTTTTAATTTAATTTTTATGTAATGATTTCTTCAAATAACTCTATTTAATTGTCAAATAACTCAAATAACTCTATATTTGTAGAATGTGCTACTAAAATTTTGTTTCAAAATATTTTTGGTCTATCGACCTAGTGGTACTAAAATATCGTAAGAGGGCTCATTTGACTGGAAATTAAAAGTTCTAGTGCCATTTTTAAGTGACCAAAAAGATTGGATGGTAACTACGCCGCCTCTCAAGCCTCTTTTTTCCGTCATCGTGCAGTCGAAATTTGACACGACACACAAACAGAGTCATAGTGAGAGAGATATCCAAAAAGTTGGGTTGATCTAGGTTCACTTAGAGTGGCGCGCCACTCTAAGTGAAATTTTGACAAATTTTCAGTCAAATTTTGACTGCACGATTACGGAAAAAAGAGGCGTGAGAGGCGGCGTAGTTACCATCCAATCTTTTTGGTCACTTAAAAATGGCACTAGAACTTTTAATTTCCAGTCAAATGAGCCCTCTTACGATATTTTAGTACCACTAGGTCGATAGACCAAAAATATTTTGAAACATAATTTTAGTAAGACATTCTACACTGTGAGCAATGTAAAAACAAATACCCTTGATATTGTTTGAAAAAATCATTACATAAAAATTAAATTAAAAAAAAACATATTTTTCCCATTGAAAGTAAGGAGCAACATTAGAACTTAACACAAATGAAAATTATTACGTATATGAACGAGATTGCACCGCTCCTCAACACCTCACTCTTTGCGCTAAAATCTTGGTAATTTTAAAAAAGCTTCTTATTGTTCTAATTAAACGAACCTTATGTTTCAGGAGTTGCTCTTACGGAATTGGGACAAAATCAAACTTTTGCATTAAGAGCGAGGTAATGAGGTGTGAGTTGGGGGTGTGAGGGGGGTTTCATGTTATATTCAAAGACATAGCTATTAGGCGTTTCAACAATGATGAAGAAAATGGTAATCTCAAAATTTTGACCGCACGATTTCGGAAAAAAGAGGCGTGAGAGGCGGCGTAGTTACCATCCAATCTTTTTGGTCACTTCTCATTAGTGGCGCCCTTACGTTCAGTTTTATAACATGTGAAACCATACAACAAAATTATCAACACTTTTTTTTCGACCGATGATGCTCTACTAAAACATAAATGCGCAATGCAAAAAACAAGTTTAGGTCAAAAATATTTTGAAACAAAATTTTAGTAACACATTCTACACTGTGAGCAGTGTAAAAGCAAATCCTCTTGATATTATTTGAAGAAATCATTACATAAAAACTAAATTAAAAAAACAAATTTTTCCAACTGAAAGTAAGGAGCAACATTAGAACTTTAGACAAACAAAAATTATTAGGTATAGGAATGAGAGTGCACCGCTCCTCAACACCTCACTCTTTGCGCTAAAATCTTAGTACTTTTAAAAGAGCTTCTTATTGTTCTAATTAAACGAACCTTGTGTTTTAGGAGTCGTTCTTAAGGAATTGGAACAAAATTCAAACTTTAGTGCAAAGAGCGAGGTTTTGAGAGGGAAATTCACTTCGTATACGTAATAATTCTCTTCGTTTTAAGTTTAAATTTTGCTCCTTACTTTCAGTTGAAAAAACTTTTTTTATATATTGTATTATCGTTTTCTAAATAATGCCAGTTTGTCATTCGTGAAGATAAATATTCTGAGGTCTTAATAATAAAAATAATTTTTATTAAATATAAACCAGTGTGTCTTGTTTTAGATGTTAATATATTCAGTTTCTTTAGTATATAATGTAGTTTCAATTTGGAACTTTAAACAGTTTGAATATTCCATTCTATCAATATAACTTCAAAGATGTATGGCGTTTTTGACTGCGAATACATTGGCGTGAAGAAATCGGCGTGTGGAGTGATTTTTCAATGCGCGTTTCTACTGTTGACTGCTGATCATCAAGAAGTCTCTTGTTACCACTGGTATATAAACTATAATATGTATGAGTACAATGAAGACAGGTGGCGCAATTAACTATACTTTATAAACAAAATAGGTTTATATAATAGAATGATTCTTCCATCCTATAAAAAAGGGAAGAATTTATCCTACGTACAAGAGGAAGTTAGAGAGATATGCTGTTTTTTTGGCGTAACAGCACTGTACACAAAAGGGAATGTGCCCACTGATAAACTTTTGATCGAAAAATGCAAATCAGATATACCATTATTCAACTTGGAAGATTTTAGTTGTGAGGTATTTCCGAGTAAGATACACAACCCAGAGGACGAGGTTCGATTTTTTAGCAAATGGGTACCAATAGATATTCCTTCCCTGAATATGTGTGTGAGATTTCCTAGGAAGAAGAAGAACAAACAAATCCATGATATAGATTGGAATCATACCGAGTGGATGACAAACAATAATGAATTTTTACAATAGTCATCACACCCATGACTACCCGACGGTCTTTTTAAAGACCACCAATTCTATAAACACTTCGTAACCATGGTAATATAAATCTTTTAGGTTCAATATTTGAAGCTAGTTCCAGCAGAAATCGGAGAGGTAAAGCTGGGTCAACTCACAATGTCATTCTATCGTCGTTAGTCATTTTCATAGACTGATGTTGTTTCAAATTTATAACAAATTACCTGAGTTAACAACTCCCTCGGGGTTATCAACCCATCTCCCCCAAAACACTTTTCAGTCATTTTTTTGTTAAAAAAATTTTTTATTTCAACTCATTCACACGGGTTTTTCGCTAGCAACTCGCCCTCCACTATAACTTCACTAATACATCCTTCTGCCAATCAAGCCATATCCCCCAAAACACTTTTCAGTCATTTCTCATTAAAATTTTTATTTCAACTCATCCAAACGGGTTTTTCACTAGCAACTCGCCCTCCACTATAACTTCGCTAATACGTCCTTCTGCCATTCCTCTTAGTTGTAAAAACCCTCTTTGAAAATTTTGGGTAAAGAAAAATGACAGAATATAAATACTCTTTGATCGGACCAGTTTTCCTTTAGTTTTAAAGAACAGCTTTGAAAAATTGGGGGGAACGAAAAGTGACAAGAATATAAATACTCTTTGGTTGGGGCAGTTTCCCCCTTAGTTGTAAACACCCGCTTTGAAAAATTGGGGGAACGAAAAGTGACAAGAATATAAATACTCTTTGGTAAGCATTTCAAGTCAAATGTTTACCGGGGTATTAAATAAGTAGCATTTTTACACCTCCCTCACAACTTAATTTCCCCCTTCTTGCTTTATTTTAACTGAATACTTGCCCCACCCCCCTCACTTCATATAAAGTAGTAAAAATAGAGCTTAGCCAAATATAAATATCATAATTTTTTTTATGTTATTAATTACACTTAAAAAAAAATTGAACACCTAAAAAGCCACGATAATTATTCGCTAGTTTGATGTGGCATAGACAATGCAATGTTTTGAATAATAGCAATACAGTAAAAATAAAAAAAATATTTGTCAAGGAATATTGATTAGTTCAGAAAGAAACAATAGTCTATTTCTCCTGAGGCATTTCTAGTCGTATGTTTACCGGAATGTTAAATAAGTACCATTTTTACACCCCTCTCAAAACTTAATTTCTCTTCCAAGCATTATATTAACTAAATACTTGCCATATTGGGACTTGTTCATTGTCTCGGGTATTTTACGATTTCTCATTTAGAATGTGTTACCTCCAAAATTGACTCCCCTTCCCCCTCTCCTACCCTCTCCTGCCTCTAAGACATTGGGGGAACGAAGGGAACGTTAGATCCTATTTGAAATTGACAATACTTTTCAAACGTTACTTGTGTATTATACAGACCACATCGGAGAGGTAAAGCTAGGTCAAGTAACAATGTCATTCTATCGTTAATTTTCAATTAAGCTATTGAATACCTTTTACCAATGTCTCTTGTAGGCGTCAAATCTATTAAGTATCTGAGCATATTCTTTGTATTGTTGATGCAAGCATCCCATTCCTCATGCTTTAATTACCCTTGAGGCTTTCTTAACCAACGCAGTACCTTTTCGCAAATACCTTTTCGCAAAAAATTCGCAAATAGAGTCATTTTTACGTCACAATTTTCAACTTAAGACCATTCTAACTATAACATCCCATTCCTCATTCTTTAATTACCCGTTACGCTTTCTTAACCAACGCAATACCTTTACGCAAATACCTTTTCGCAAAAAATTCGCAAATAGAGTTATTCGTACGTCACAATTTTCAACTTAAAACCATTCTAATTATAGCATCCCATTCCTCATACTTTAATTACCCGTTACCCTTTCTTAACCATCGGAAGTTTAATTTGGTTATTGAACTTAGAAGTAATTACCCTTTTCAAAAACATTAGTCGTTCTATTAATGAACCCGTGAAATCAAACCAGTCAGATTGCATCACACAATCTCGCTCCTAGTTCCAAAACGTGGGGGTTGCCTTAGAAACCCGTCTGGTAAGGCATGTACCGTTCGTATTAATAGGTGACTGACCCTGGTAAGTCAATGTACCGGTTAAACTACACGCATATTCATGCCTCAGGCTTGTGTAAGTACATGTGTAATCAGCGTCAATTGATGCCTTACTACTGAGGTCTCGTTATATGGCCTTTGAACTATTTTAAAAAAAGGGCTATATCAATGTTCTTATAGGATGGGTTTGAGGATAAAGGGCACTGAGGGGGGTCTAGGTGCCCTCCAATCTCTTTTGACTCTTATAAAGTGAACTAGAACTTCCAATTTCCAATCAAATGAGCCCTCTTCGAAGTTAATACGAGCATACCTTCCATAAGACCCATATATGCCCCCAGGGCATAACTAACAACGCCTGCCCCCGAGTCCTGGGGGGTTGTGTCGACGCCTGAATTGTTGTTATATGATATATGACCTATTTTTAACAAAATAGCTATCTCAAAATTTTTATCGGGTGCATTTGGGAAAAAAGGGTTGGGGGGAGAGGGGAAGCTGGTTACCTTCCGATATCTTTTTACGTTTAAAAAGTGAAATAGAACTTTCAATTTCCAATCAAAAGAGCCTTCTCTGGAGTTTATACGAGCGTACATTCCATAAGAATAATATATGCCCCCAGGGCAAAACTTATAGCCCTTGCCCTGAATACTCTGGGGGGAGTTTCCTGCTCAAACTTATAATTTCCAGAACTTTCATCTACGTTGAACAAAATGGCTATATCAAAATTTTGTTTAGATGTGCTTGGGGAAATGGTGGGCGTGGAAGGGGTGTTAGTTGCCTTCCAATCACTTTCGACTATTAAAACTGAAACTAGCCATTTAAAGTTCCAATCGAATGAAATGGTGGGCGTGGAAGGGGTGTTAGTTGGCCTCCAATCACTTTTGACTAATAAAAAGGGCACTATCCCTTTGAATTTCCATTCGAATGAGTCCTTTTTGAAGTTTCTACGACAAAGCTTTCTATAAAAACCTTAAATGCTCCCAGGACATAACTTACAACCCTTGCCCTGAGGGCTGTGGGGGATTGTCCTCCTCTAAAACATAATTTCTATGTTTTAGAAGTCAAAAGTGATTGGAGGCCAACTAATTTAAACTATGTGTAATTTAACTACGCTGAACAAAATGGCTTGATCAAAATTTTGATTGGATGTGTTTGGGGAACTGATGGGCGTGGAAGAGGTTTTAGTTGCCTTCCAATCAATTTTGACCCTTAAAAAGGGCACTAGAACTTTTGATTTCCAATCGAATGAGTTCCCTTTGTAGTTTCTACGACGACCCTTTCCATATGAAGTGCCTCTGAGAAAAAAAATAATAAACAATATATAATAATAAAACATGGAGTCATATGGCCTTTACTATAGACAACGCGATAGCGTTGCCTCTGATATTGTTCTTCTACAGTGCACCCTCATCAATCTCTACAATGTATCTCAATTAACTGTTCAACAATAGGTTGACCAATCGCCAGTGGCACAAGTCGAGACTAACAGATGGCTAGTAGTAAGTGTTCTGTTGTGCCTAAAATAAGATATAAACAATACCCCAAATTAACTGATTACAAGCAAAGTATTACGTGGCCGGGAACATCCTTCTGGAGAAAAATATAAACTTCATATGTCTGTGGCTTAAAGCCTTTGTTCTAGGGTTCTCAGATAAGCTGACTTTGAAGGCAGGGTTTTCAATACACTTTTCTCCCTTTCTTAAAGCTCTTGAAACAAACACTAAAATTCAAGAAAAAGAAGAGGTGGGCCAAGTTTTTTCTCAAAATGTAGAACGATAAATTTGCTGTTTTTTTATTATTTTGTTCAGTAAAAATCCAACAAAAAGCACTTTTCAACGGGGGTGTAATTTACTATGGGGCAGGGGGCCACCGCCCCCTCCAGATCCAAGTTTGCCCCCCTCTCCTGGTGACAAAAATTTACAGCAAAAAATCTTGCCAAAATTAAGACAAAATTGTCAAAAATAATTCAAGTATCAAGAGAAACAGGTCAGTTTTCTTTAGTATATATTTGCCTTCATGGTAATATATGGATCATTTTTAAGTTTTCACTGTCATTTTCACTTGACCTGAGAAAATTGGCTCCAACTTCCCCCCCCCAGGATTTTGACGAAATTAAGCTACTTCTTTTTAATAGAAATACCCCACAAAAGTATTTTTAAAATCAAGGGATGGTTCAACAAAATTTAAGGGGGTAGACTAAAATTCATGAATTTTATATATTTAATATCGCCATACCTGTAACACTAATATTTTTATGTGGGCCTTTTCAGCTACCAAAATTTGATAGCAAAACATTTGAACCAGAATTTAGCTTCTTTCAGAGTTTTTGGTTTCTACTGACAACTGCCACTCTTTACTGACCATTCTCCATCAAAAACGATTTAGAAATATCACGGTTTGTATACAAGACTCAGCACATGCGCTTAAGCATAAAGCTCGGTCAGTCAGAGGAAAATTTATATTTAATATTTCCAATTTGATATTTCACTGTAAATTTAAATATTTCAATGTAAATATTTCAATTTGATATTTCATTGTAATTACTTTACTATCTTAGTAAGCTGAAGGCCAGTGTTTTGAATTATAGCAGAGTGTAGGGTATAATTCATCTACCTCTTTTAAAATTAACAAACTTTTTTAAAATTTACAAATTAGCAACTTTTTTTCGAACAAAAGGAAATAAAGAGCTACATTAAAAGAGCAACATAATTCATGTGACAATCCAATCTTATAATTAACAGAACTATAAACGAGTATAAAAGACCAAGAAAAACAGAAATGGCACTGAATAATTAAGTTGATCTCCAAACGAAGTGAAATTACCACGAATAGGACTAGAGATAATGCGCTTTAAATCTTCTGAAGACCAGAGCGCCATTTGCACCCTATTGAAATAATTGATATTTCGAGCAGTGTATTTTTATTTGTCGAAAAATTAGCAACAACGCAAAGAAATATATATCTCGCAAAGCAAGTTTTTCAAATAAAAGTGGCACTATCTGTCCCCTTCCCTTCCTCTAAAAACAACCTAACGGTTGGAAAATCATTTGTATTTCATTGAAAACAGTATGTATTTTGAAAAGTGTGGCTTTTGTATATCAAAAATATACAGTAACAACAAAAAAGGAAATAAATTCGCAATAACTAATACTATTGAAAATAACTAATGAATGTAGAGGGGTTGCTTTATATATAATGATATTCATTGCTGGAGTCTTGGAAATTTTGACTCTATTAAAAGAATTATTAAACGTACTTATTGACCTGGGGTAGTAAGGTTCTTTTGTTTTTTCTTTCTCCTTGAGAAATAAGATTTTGGCCTACTTTATAGATTTTGGGCAAAATTCTACGATAATTTTGAAATAGTCTTCCTTTAGAACTTTCCAGGGTGGGGAGGAGGAAAATTATTCGAATGGACTTAGAATCTAAATAACTTTTTACCTTCCTTAGGGCTGAAGCCATCGTGATCCCCACGCTGTTACAACCTTGAATATAGAAAGACAATGATCGAGAATTTTATTACAAGAATTTTTTTAATTATATTATGTTGTTACTGCTTGCTCGTTTAAATAAATACATTTTGAGGTCATTTATTTAAAAAAATTGTTATTTAAAAAAATAAATAAAACTTCCCCGCTTCTGCGATGCCGATGGTACAATTTCGTTTCTGATAAACTATAGCAGAAACTTTAACTGTGCAATAAAGGGCTTCGTGTGTCAGTTTTTTTTTTCTTTTTGCTACGCGTACGGTTTGCTACGCGTACGGTTTGCTACGCGCTACGCGTTTGCTTCACTTCTCTTTTTTAACAACTTTTTTTTCAAAAATGATGATTGACATTTTTATGAATATAATCTTTTTTATTATGTTTTGTTACAACTGGTTTTCCATTTAAATTGTTTTATTTTAAGGTCATTTATTAAATGTGACAAAAATGAAAATAGGACGTTAGCACCATTGCTCTGACTGTCAGGTCAACAAAACATAACTATATAACTGTCATAGAGAAGTGTCATAGAAAACAAGACACATAACTACATAGTGTCATAGAAAACTGTCATAGAAAACAAAACATATAATTTCCTTAGAGAAGTTCATCTCCAATAAACTATAAAATTCAATAAATGAACTGTATGATTAAACCCTTTTTTATGTTAGTTTTTTAGCTACACATTCCTAAGAAATGGACAGTTTCACTCCAAAACTGCTTTAATTACGAAAACAAATAAAGGAAAAACATTATTGGGGCTTAAATGCTTAGGGACTTAAGTGATAAAGAAATATAAATTTCAACTTACTTAGATTGGCTTCTAAATTGCTCATGTCCAAGTGAAAAAAAAAAAAATTCCTATCTATATTTTTGGAATTAATAAAATTGATTGGACGTAAAAGTTCAAGCTAAAATGTTTCACCAGGCCTTTAATAGGAGTTTTTTGTCGAGAGCTGGGAAGCGAAAACGAATTCGCTTTCGGCTGTTTATTTGCATTATTCAAGACCATCGCAAAGCTACCAGGCCATTATTCGCGAGATAACAAGATTTGACCAGGCTTGTAAAGTAAATCCAGCTCGCTAGTATAAGATAAGATAAGATATTTATTTTAAAAAAAATCGCTATCACAAAGCCACAAAGGGCCGAATTCGGACTTTGGAGTCGACAACAAATAAATCGTTACACTAAAAATCCAAAGAACAACAACAAAATAGAGAAAACCATAATGAACATCATTTAAAAGTCAATAATTAAAACTGTAAAAAGTCAATTAAAACATTAAAAAAAAAAAAAATTGGTCAATATAAATTTAGAGCGAGACATAAATGCATTAAAAACTGGTCAAACTAAACTTAGAACGAGACATAAATGCATTTAAATTAAAAGGGATACTAATAAAGTGTCAGCAATTAAACTAAATTAAATCAATAAAAGAGTTAAAAACAATAAAAACTGGTCAAGAAAGGGGGGGGGCAAGAAAAAGAGTGCAAGAACCTGGGCAGTACCATCAGCTAATAAACAAAAAAGAGGGAAAAAAAGAAACTATTGAGGCATTTTATTCATTTTCTCTATATTGAAGGGGATAAAAGTTCTTTCGTATCTGGAAGTAACGCAGCGAATGGGGGACAAAGCAGGGATGGGCTAAGAAACAGCTCGAGGCGGCCGTATTCTGGATGGGGAGTGACGTTTGGGGAAAATACTTGCCGTCCGAGGGTTTGTTATGGCATTTTTTGCAAAACGGAGGCACAACGAAACCCTCCTTTGCTCCAGGGTTTTCAGACTAGCTTGTTTTAGGAGTAGAGAGTACGGCACCTTGCCTTCTTTGAAAATTATTCGCAAGGCTCTTTTTTGAATTGATTCGATTTTTTCCAATTCTCCGCGAGAGATACCAGGGTGACAAACTGGACAAGCATATTCTAGATGCGGGCGGACAAAAGACGTGTAAATTCTTAAGGAGTGGGATGGGGGGACGATGAATTTATTTAGGAGCTTAAGGAGGGCGATAGACACATTAGCTCTATGGATGATGTCTTTAACGTGGATATCCCACTTTAAATTTGAAGAAATTGTGACGCCAAGTAGTTTAAATGAGGACACAGAAATTTCAGGGGGGATAGGATTAAGAAAATAGGGCGAGGGTTTGAGGAAACAAATGGGCATTATCATGGACTTAGAGGGGTTTACTGTCATGTCTAAGTCTAAGGCCTCGTCTCCAATTTCATTGAGGATACTCATGAAATTGGAGAATTGGAGAAGTGGAAAGTGTTTCCTGCTAATAGCGTTAAATTCAAATTATTATGTTCACAAAAGATTTCTAAGTTTGACTTTTTTTTGTGCATGTTGTTATCAATTACCTTCAAGAAATAAATAGTATTTTTTTTTTCTTAAACGTGCACGATAACAGACCTATTGTTAACGCTGTTTTATGCATAAAATTGACTATAAAAACGGAAGCGTAGCTAACTTCTAAATAGTTTTCTTTTTCTCTCGTTATGCGCGACTAGATGGTATAATTTTCAATAACCTGCCTAATAGGTTAGCTTTATTTTCCATTCGCTTTTCACAACCGGCACTTTTTTTTTTACCGCTCAGTCGCGGAAACCCTCCTACAATGTTAAGCCTATTGGACTGTTC